>NC_135795.1:14480000-14589258 GCF_051106095.1 Pogona vitticeps
TACATGTTCCAAGTCAAAATTAATTGCCAATAAATCTTCACTCAAGAGAGAGAGTTCAAGTGGTTGCTGTTTTATTTAGGCAAATAAAAAGCATGTAGGCAGGAACAACCGTGCCATGCACAGGAAGACCAGGACTTTCACGACATCGGCTACATGAGGGAATGGGAGGAGAAATGGGTGGTTCGTGACTTATTGGCAGAAGGGATGGGGTTCTCTCGACCCTTGCCTGGCCTGACTAATCAAAGCAGCCAGGCCGGTAATAACTGAATGGGCCACTGCAATAATTAATGGGTCTCTCCGGGAGGGCAAGATACCCGTTGCCCTCAAGGAGACACTCATTAGGCCCATTAGGAAAAAACCAAATCTGGCGGCGGAAGAAATTGGCAATTTTAGGCCCGTCGCCAGTGTGTCCTTCCTCAGCAAAGTGGTTGAGAGGGTGGTGGCAGACCAGTTTCAGGCGCTCTTAGACGAAACCAATGCTCTAGACCCATTTCAGTCGGGCTTCAGGCCGCGCTATGGTACAGAGACGGCACTGGTCACAGTGATGGATGACCTGTTGAGGGAGGCTGATCGGGGCAATGTCTCCTTGTTGGTCCTGCTCGACATCTCAGCTGCCTTTGATACCGTCGACCACGGTATCCTCCTGGGGAGGCTCTCCGAGCTGGGAGTCGGCGGCCTTGCACTTGCCTGGCTCCGCTCCTTCCTGGAGGACCGCCCCCAGAGAGTCCAGGGTAGACTGGAGGGGCGGGGGGGAGTAGCCATTGTTTATAAATCCAGCTTACAGGTTACTACGCGCTCCTCTGTGGTAAAGTCACGTCTAGAGGCACTCCACGTGTCAATCGGGGCCAGGGATTGTATTGGGATTTTGCTGTATTACCCTGCTTCCGCGACCCAGCCACTTTCCTTCCGGAGCTGGCTGACTTTGTCTCCGCGGCATTGTTGGGATCCCCGAGGCTTTTGGTCTTGGGCGATTTCAATGTGCATGCGGGGGCAGACGCTACTGGGCCAGCTCTTGAGTTCCTGGAAACCATGGCTTCCTTGAACATGTCCCAACATGTCAACGGTCCCACCCACGTGGGTGGCCACACATTGGACCTGGTTTTTTCCACCAGTTGGAGTGAGTGTGGTCTGATGGTGACTGACTTTGTGTCAGTTCCCTTGTCATGGTCAGATCACCACCTGATAAAATGTAAGCTCACAGTGGCTCTCCCCCATCGCAGGGAGCAGGGACCTATTTCTATGGTCCACCCTCGAAGGCTATTGGATCCTGCTGGATTCCAGGATGTCATGAGAGGGGTCAACTCGGACCTGGCTAGCACTCCTGTCGACGCTCTGGTTGATAGCTGGTCTACTTTCACAACCAGGGCTATAGACACGATCGTGCCTAAACGCCCTCTCCATCATAGAGCTTGGCCAGTGCCCTGCTTTAACCAGGAGCTTCGAGCGCTGAAGCGACATAGGAGAAGGCTAGAGCATAGGTGGAGGAAGAACCCGACGGATTATAATAGCATAGCTGTCAGGGTTGCAACTAACCTTTACCTGTCTAAGGTAAAGGCTGCTTGTCGAACTTACTTCACTAACCAGATAAGCGAAGCGTCCAACCAGCAGGCGGAGTTATTCCATATAGTGCACGACCTATCCAGAACTGGTCTGAGTGATAGGCCTCCCCCTAGTTTTTCACCTGATCAGTTTGCAGCCTTTTTAAAATCTAAAGTGGAGGCCATCCGACAGGACCTCTCTCCTTTTTTGAACACAGTGAGTTGAGCAGAGATGTCCAGCGCTCCGTCTTGCCCGGTAACCTTACAGCCTGTCACGCCTGATTCTGTGGCCAGTGTGCTTGACCGCTGTCGACCCACCACCTCCTCCTTGGATCCTTGCCCGGCCTGGCTAATCAAAGCAGCCAGGCTGATAAGAACAGAATGGGCCACTGCAATAATAAATGGGTCTCTCCGGGAGGGCAAGATACCCGTTGCCCTCAAGGAGACACTCATTAGGCCCATTAGGAAAAAACCAAATCTGGCGGCGGAAGAAATTGGCAATTTTAGGCCCGTCGCCAGTGTGTCCTTCCTCAGCAAAGTGGTTGAGAGGGTGGTGGCAGACCAGTTTCAGGCGCTCTTAGACGAAACCAATGCTCTAGACCCATTTCAGTCGGGCTTCAGGCCGCGCTATGGTACAGAGACGGCACTGGTCACAGTGATGGATGACCTGTTGAGGGAGGCTGATCGGGGCAATGTCTCCTTGTTGGTCCTGCTCGACATCTCAGCTGCCTTTGATACCGTCGACCACGGTATCCTCCTGGGGAGGCTCTCCGAGCTGGGAGTCGGCGGCCTTGCACTTGCCTGGCTCCGCTCCTTCCTGGAGGACCGCCCCCAGAGAGTCCAGGGTAGACTGGAGGGGCGGGGGGGAGTAGCCATTGTTTATAAATCCAGCTTACAGGTTACTACGCGCTCCTCTGTGGTAAAGTCACGTCTAGAGGCACTCCACGTGTCAATCGGGGCCAGGGATTGTATTGGGATTTTGCTGTATTACCCTGCTTCCGCGACCCAGCCACTTTCCTTCCGGAGCTGGCTGACTTTGTCTCCGCGGCATTGTTGGGATCCCCGAGGCTTTTGGTCTTGGGCGATTTCAATGTGCATGCGGGGGCAGACGCTACTGGGCCAGCTCTTGAGTTCCTGGAAACCATGGCTTCCTTGAACATGTCCCAACATGTCAACGGTCCCACCCACGTGGGTGGCCACACATTGGACCTGGTTTTTTCCACCAGTTGGAGTGAGTGTGGTCTGATGGTGACTGACTTTGTGTCAGTTCCCTTGTCATGGTCAGATCACCACCTGATAAAATGTAAGCTCACAGTGGCTCTCCCCCATCGCAGGGAGCAGGGACCTATTTCTATGGTCCACCCTCGAAGGCTATTGGATCCTGCTGGATTCCAGGATGTCATGAGAGGGGTCAACTCGGACCTGGCTAGCACTCCTGTCGACGCTCTGGTTGATAGCTGGTCTACTTTCACAACCAGGGCTATAGACACGATCGTGCCTAAACGCCCTCTCCATCATAGAGCTTGGCCAGTGCCCTGCTTTAACCAGGAGCTTCGAGCGCTGAAGCGACATAGGAGAAGGCTAGAGCATAGGTGGAGGAAGAACCCGACGGATTATAATAGCATAGCTGTCAGGGTTGCAACTAACCTTTACCTGTCTAAGGTAAAGGCTGCTTGTCGAACTTACTTCACTAACCAGATAAGCGAAGCGTCCAACCAGCAGGCGGAGTTATTCCATATAGTGCACGACCTATCCAGAACTGGTCTGAGTGATAGGCCTCCCCCTAGTTTTTCACCTGATCAGTTTGCAGCCTTTTTAAAATCTAAAGTGGAGGCCATCCGACAGGACCTCTCTCCTTTTTTGAACACAGTGAGTTGAGCAGAGATGTCCAGCGCTCCGTCTTGCCCGGTAACCTTACAGCCTGTCACGCCTGATTCTGTGGCCAGTGTGCTTGACCGCTGTCGACCCACCACCTCCTCCTTGGATCCTTGCCCGGCCTGGCTAATCAAAGCAGCCAGGCTGATAAGAACAGAATGGGCCACTGCAATAATAAATGGGTCTTTCCTTGAGGGCAGGTTTCCCTCTGCCCTCAAGGAGACACTCATTAGGCCCATAAGAAAGAAACCTAATTTGGTGGTGGACGAAATTGGCCATTATAGGCCTGTCGCCAATGTTTCTTTCATGAGCAAAGTGGTCGAGAGGGTGGTGGCTGACCAGCTTCAGGCACATCTGGATGAAACAGATGCCCTGGATCCATTTCAGTCAGACTTCAGGCCGTGCCATGGTACAGAGACGGCATTGGTCGCCCTGTACGATGACTTGTTGAGGGAGGCCGACAGGGGTAACATATCTTTGTTGGTTCTCCCACTGTATCCTTCTGGTGAGCTCTCTGAGTTGGGTATCAGTAGCTTGGCTCTGGTCTAGTTCCGTTCCTTCTTGGGGGACCGTCCCCAGAAAGTGCAGCTTGGGGAGAGTATTTCGGCCCTGTGGAGTCTCAAATGTGGGGTTCCACAGGGGTCGACTATTTCCCCAATGCTGTTTAACATCTATATGAGGCTGCTGGGTGTGGTCATCAGGGGGTGTGGAGCATCATGTCATCAATATGCTGATGACACCCAGCTCTACATCTCCTTTTCACCAACTGCAGGTGATGCCGTCCTGTCCCTCCAGTGCTGCCTGGGGGCCGTACTGCAATGGATGCAGCTGAATGGGATGAGGCTGAACCCGGACAAGACGGAAGTTCTGAGGGTGGGTGACCCTCCCATCAGCGGCATAGGTGACTCCCTTTCTTTTGGAGGGATGACCCTTGCTGCAAAGAGTGAGGTCCGCAGCTTGGGGATACATCTGGACCCGGCGCTAACCATGGAAACCCAGGTGGCGTCCGTGGTCCGTTGCACCTATTTTCATCTATGGCAGATTGCCCAGCTGCGGCCATATCTTGATCGGGGGGCCCTCACTACTCTAGTCCATGCGCTCGTAATCTCAAGATTAGACCATTGTAACGCACTCTACGTGGGGCTGCCTTTGAGGCTCATGCAGAAACTTCAGATGGTCCAGAATGCAGCAGCCAGGCTTATTAGTGGGGTGAGAAAATATCAGCACATCTCCCCCACTCTGGATGCATTGCACTGGTTGCCTATTCGTTTCCGCATTGACTTCAAAGTATTAATGATTACATATAAAGCCCTAAACGGTTTGGGACCTCAATATTTGGCAGATCACCTCCTCCCACCCAGATCTACCCGAGTCACCCGACATAGCCAGCAGGGACGGCTGAGGGGACTGATGCTGAGGGAGGCCTGGAAGGAGAAAAAAAGAAACCGGGCCTTCTCGGCGGTCGCCCCTCGGCTGTGGAACACACTTCCCACTGAAATTCGGCTGGCACCCTCGCTGGGTGTGTTCAAAAACCAACTAAAAACTTGGTTATTCAGACAGGCCTTCCCCCTAGTCACCTAAGTTCTTTTCTTTCCTTTTTTCTGGTTCTTAATTTTGCCATCTTGGATAGTATTAATTATAATAATTGCACTATGCTAGTTTTTTTTCATTGTTTAATGTGTTTTAATTTTTGTAAGCCGCCCTGAGTAGACGTTGTCTAGAGGGGCGGGGTAAAAATTGAATAAATAAATAAAATAAATACAGAGGAATCCAAAACTTTATCAGTGTGGGAATCACAGAAAGGATGGAATTCTACAACAGGGTGGTCAACAGGGTGGGTCTATAGACAGCAATTATGGAAATACATGGTTACATTGTTGTATTGTATTGACAGAAAAACACTTCATTATTTTGCAAAGAGGTTACAAGATTGGAGACTTCCAAGGTGATAGGAAATAATGTTTGTACAGTATAGGAAAAGGCATTGTGTAGTAAGACTGTCCAGGTGCCTCAATTAACATAAGATTGGTCCTGGTATTTGCCTGGGGGAGGAGTGACAAAACCCAGCTGTGTCTGTTTGCTTCTGAAATCTAGATTGGAAGGCGAGATAACCTGCCCTGGTGAAGGAAAACCTGGCCAGCCTTATTCCTTCACAGAAACTCTTTGAGGGAACAAAAACATGTACAGTACATATATGTATAAATCCAGCTGTGTTTTATCTTTGCAAACGATATTCTGCGTGATCTGATTAGAGGTGTGTTCTCGTGTGTTTCAGGTAGTGCCATGGTCCCTTCAGGAGGGCCTGTCTGAAAACAAATAAATAAGGGAAGTGGGTTTGTTTTGTGTCTGAAGACCAAAATCCTGAGAGAAAAAGTAGCTGGGTTGGCAGTGCATGACAAAAGGTCAGTCTTCATTAAAACAATAGGACTCCATTATGCTGACAGCAGCCACGAAATTAAAAGATTCCTGCTTCTTGGGAGGAAAGTGATGACAAACCTCAACAGCATCTTAAAAAGCAGAGACATCACCTTGCCAACAAAAGTCCAAATAGTCAAAGCTATGGTTTTTCCAGTAGTGACGTATGGAAGTGAGAGCTGGACCATAAAGAAGGCTGACCCCTGAAGAATTGATGCTTTTGAATTGTGGTGCTGGAGGAGACTCTTGAGAGTCCCCTGGACTGCAAGGAGAACAAACCGATCCATTCTAAAGGAAATCAACCCTGAGTGCTCACTGGAAGGACAGATCCTGAAGCTGAGGCTCCAATACTTTGGCCATCTCATGAGAAGAGAAGACTCCTTGGAAAAGACTTTGATGTTGGGAAAGTGTGAAGGCAAGAGGAGAAGGGGACGACAGAGGATGAGATGGTTGGACAGTGTCATTGAAGCTACCAACATGAATTTGACATGACTCCGGGAGGCAGTGGAAGACAGGAGGGCCTGATAGGAACTTGGAAACGTGACTTGGGAAAATGAGGTCCAAATTGTGTGTCTGGCGAGTCAAAGTATTTTTTTAAAAAAAACCCGACTTGAGTCAAGTTTGAGTGGAGTCTGTCTTGCCGCTCCTCATCCCAGATGTTTTTACAGCTAAAAGGAAAAGGCATCAGGGATGGGTGACAGTCTGAGATGATTTGTAAACCCGAAATCATGGAACCAGAGGGTAGTCAAGGCTGAAGACAAACTAAGAGGCAAAGTTTGGGAAAATGCCAGAAGTCAGAAGCAGACAGCAAGTTTGAACTGGAGAACAAACCATGAGACTGTTCTGCACCATTCGCTCTGGTTAAGGTGGGAAGGTGCAACATGAGAAGTACTGGAACCAAATCTACACTGGGATACACCTTGCTTAAACCCTGATGTTTCCTGATCCCACATTGATTCAGTGTAATTCATCCTGTAGTGTTAATAGTGCTATTACAGCTAGAAAGCCATAGTATTGATTCACATTACAGGCTCCATTTACTTTTTGTGGTCTAAAGAGGTGATGCTTCACTGCTTTCTTCAGCTGGGAATGTCACTTCCTGTTTCAAGGTGTTGTTTTGACAGTTGTGTATGGGAAGCTCAACTCTAACCTTTCTCTTCCATTCCTCAAAAACTGATATACCTAGGCATACTGCCTCTGTTGCTGGTAGGGATAACCATATAACCATCCTGACTAATAGATGTTATTTTACATAATTTCCATATGCCAAAATATTGTGGCTGGCCTTGGGTACTTATGCACTACAATTAGGGCGGACAAGAAAGTGCTATATGCTGTTCTGCCTCAGGCAGCAAAATATTAGAGCTGGCCTTGAAGGTACCTGAACACTCACCTTCAGTGTGATTCAGTTACTGCAGCGTGCAGCTCACTTTTTCTTTGTTGCAGCATCTGTCTTTCAAGAGCTGTTAATTTCCCAGGCAGTTCACAGAGCTGAGGGGCCCTTCACTCTCTCATTATATACATGGAGGGACTTAAGGCCCAACCCTCTTTGCTTTTCCCCACTTCATGATGTTTCTAAAATAAGACATTTGTCTCTACAGGAGAAATTTAATTCCTGGCCTTTATTTATGAGTCTCCCAATTCCCTAAACAATCAGGCTACAACTGGAAAAGTGCAACATTCAAGGAGGTTTGATCACTATCTTCAGCCAACAGAGTATCTGTTGTTTCTTTGCCATGCTGGCATATTGACATCAAAGTGGAATTACAAGGTCATGCTGATTGGTGAGCCCCCCTGGGATGACAGAGGTATCATCATCTATCATGCCTTTTGGCATTCCTCAAGACACTTACTTGATCTATTTCCACCTACTGTGCAAATACAGAGGCTAGCTGTATAATAATTGCATTGCCTCTAGCTGTAACCTAGAGCCACAGAGACAGATGCACATACATGCACACATGGGTACAGAAGTGCCTCACATGAGACAAGACCTTCTAATGCTGCAAATCGTGTTTAACTTGCTGGAAGCAAGCTTTTGAGTCACACTGACTTCTTTCATCAGGCTTTATAGAATCAGTGTTTGCAGTAGCATCTGTGACGAACACGGGTTCGAAAACACACGTGTAAGCTTGGACAGAGAGCAATCAGGAGTTTGCACATGCTAAAATGAGCTGAAAGAGTCCAATTCAGCCAGCCATGCTACAACACTCCTTCTCACAAGTCTGCCCACATAAGAACACCCTGGTACTCTCAGATATTATTGTGAAAAGGTCAAGTGGGCTTTGTAGTCCTTAGACTTAACTTGCACCACTGACAGGACTCTAAGTAAGCTAGGCCGAGGCAGCACTCTCAGATGACCCTATGACAAGTGTACTGTTCAGGAAACCAAATGAGTTTTATAATCTTTATTTTATTAAAGAAAAAGCATGTTACTAGATATTCAAAGCCAAATTAAACCAAAACAAATAAACTAGCATTGTGCTGTTTAGTTACAAAGATGTAGTGAGGCAAAGAAAACATGAAAAATAGAAAAGTATTCAAAAACCCAAAAAGCCATTAAAAAGAATAAAAACAGTTCCAGTCCAGGAAATCATTAGTAAACAAAATAATCCAAGTAGGTTATGAAAAGGCTATAGTCCTCAGTGATCCTATAGAATAAAAACCCCTAAACAAAAGTAAAAATCCATTATATGTCTCATAGTCCTTAGAAAAGAAAAATCCAGTAAATATACCATAGTCCTTACAAAATTACAAGAGCATAGTCCATATGGAGTATTCCAAGAAAAGAAGTCCATAAAGAATATTCCATAGAACAGTCCATAGAAAATAGTCCATGCACAGTCCTTAGGTAAAATCCCATAAGTCCAAAAGTAATCCAGCAAAGCATAGAAACCAGTCCATGTAGGTAGGCCACCAAACTCTCTCTAAAGACATCAGGGTAAGTCCCATATGGCTGAAGTGTAGGTCACGAATCACTGAAAGGTCCGTCTTGGAAAGACAATGTCCATAGGTAAAAAGTTCCTTTTTCAAGAGTAACTGGCAAGGGCCTAATGCACCTTCCCACGATGTCATCCAATCAGAGTTCGTTACTAGGCAAACAGTCCTGTTACATCACATGAATTCTTTCTCATACACAGCAGATGTTATTTGGGTTTACGGTGGTTTCTCAAAGAGTCACAACAATTCCCATCTATCTAATCACACAGAGTCCTTCTCAGGCCTTCAGAATAACATTCTCTCTGCTCGCCTAGAAAACAATTTGTCAGCATAGCACAGATACTATATACAAAGAAACAAAATGGAACCTCTCTGGCTCACTTCATAATTACAAAACCCATATGCCTTAAAAGATTTTAACTTAAAAACCCATCTCATCACAAGCCCCCTGAAGATTAACAAAATTCCTAAACAATTTAAGTTTTAATTTTGATAACTGAATAAGATGAGATGTCATAATTAAGCAGTAACTAAATAGAGAAAGATATTAACTTGAACATAAAGTTATACCTTTCAAATATGATTCTAAAATAGCAAAACAATTGATACATAAGAACTATTATAATTACAGTATTTACCATACATGAGAGAAAATTGCGTTAGACACTTCTACTTAGTCTGAAAAACAGAAGAACAAACAAGTTAGTATAATTAATCAAATACATCACTCTGCATATGCTCAGATAGTACTCTAGTCATCAAACAGTAAAATAATGAAACCAGGGTTAACATCATAATAACTTGACAACCCAATATACTGATATGTAGTAATAATGGATAAAACACTCTATATATGCTCAGGAACATAGTCATACAGAATACCAAAAAAATTAAACATCAGAGCTTTATCAATCCTAGCCATTTTCTCCCCTTGCATCTGCACTAAACATCCGAGATAAGCAGTGGGGAATTAAAGCCTCCTTTCTAAGTAGATGTTTAACATCAAAATCATATTTTTGCAATCTGAAATACCACTGCATTAATCTTAGGCTTCGATGTCTCTGCTTTTCTAAGAATGACAAGGCACTTTGGTCTGCTTGAACTGGATCAGGGCTGTAAATTACAAGGTTGTCTACATAGCCAATCACATAATATAAATCACCAAACAATTCATCAACCAATTTCTGAAAAGTAACATAGGTATTTTCCATTTCAGGTGCTAGTTTTCTGAGTTGGTAAATTCCCTGAGGGCAAGTAAATGATGTATAAGGGCGATGTTCCTCTTTAATTAAAATCTGATAAAGCCCTCCTTTTATTCTAGTCACAGAAATGTATTCAGCGTTGGTAACAATTTCTACCAACATCTCAACATTAATTGTAAGGATTGATTCAGTCTTCGTGAGCTGATTTAACTGGCTAAAATCCAAGTCCACTTTAGGATTAGGTAACACAGACTCCAATACCTGTTCTGAGCTAAATTGATCAATGCCTTCCACGCCTTGGTCCAGAAATGCCACACCCCTGGACACATGTATCACTGAATTAGCTGTGCTATCAGGTTTGGTCACAAGAGGCCGCTGTTGCAACAAAGTTCTCTTGGGAGTACTCTGCATAGCCTCAGAAACAGTATCAGCATTCTCACCACTTCCTTGGAAAATAGGCTGTTGAAAATAAGTATTGTCCCAAACCTCTGCTTTTCTTTCTAAAGATCTTTCTGAGAAGATTAACTGTGGTACTGGGCCAAATTTTTCAGATATGATTTCCGTCTCTGGAGAAACATCAGTACTTTGTAATCCCAAAAAGTTAGCGCTTCCCCCATCGTTGGTTGTGTTAGGAACAGTCTCACAATCTGACAAGTTCAAATGCAGCTTTCTATCTTTAATCAAGTTTACAGAGTCATTTGTACTATTGCAACAATGTGAAAGTCCATGCTGCAAAACCGCTCCACTATCAACCACTGAAACACTTGGCAAAGACTCTGAGAAAACCTTCACTCCTCCAGCTTCCTCAGCTGACTTTTCCGGTACCTTGAGTAGGCCACCCCCTTGGTATTTTTCTTTACTTCCGAACTGCCATGAATTACATGGGGTCTCTGCCAACCTAACAGGGTCTGCTTTCGCTGTTCCCTCTGGGCTAAGAGAAGGGGGGTTGTTTGAGATCTGACATGCATCAAAATCTGCTGACACAAGTCCTAGCGAAGAATTAAGCTGAGTTTCCATTTCATCATCCCGGTATTTCACTCCCGCATGAACTACTGTTGCTTCTAAGCTCTCAGTCCCAGCAATTGCTTTATTACTTTGGAAAATCCCTTGCTCTCCTTCTTCTAGCAAACCCATAGTCTCCTCCCAAATTATTTCAGAACTTCTCACCTGTCCTGTGCTCTGTGAAAGAGCTGAGGTTGGTGCTGAGCTGACTTCCAATGCACTGACATTCTCTGGAGCACTGCAGTTTTCCCTTGCGCCGTCCGATGCTATTTCCCGGCAAACTTTCTCCTGCATTCCTCTCTCTGAGCGCAGCTCCAGGGCCTGTAAATCCTTTGTTTGGACGGACGATGAATCGCTGTCTTCTCTGGAATGCTCCTTAGCATTCCACTGGGCCTCGTTAACTCTTTCCACACAAACATCTTGCATCTCAGGGTTGCTCCCAATTGTTTGGAGCGTCTCGTTGCAGTAATTCCCAAAGGAACCCTGCTGAACTTGGAAAAACCTTTGCATCAAGCCAGGTTCTGTGCTAAGCAAACGTTTTAAAAGGATGTTTTCCTGATAAAGCTCACGTATCAGGAAATCTCTTTCCCTAATTTTCTGCTTGGCTTGTTCGAAAAATCCCGAAGCCACTTCCAAGAGTACATCCACGGTTTTAGACTGGTTTTTCTCCTCCATTTCTGCTGGCAATCTAGCCTTGGCTAGGTCAGCAAACAAAACTTCTAATAATAGAAATGAAAATTTAAAAATCTCCTCTGCACTTCTGACCAACTGCTGTCCCTTCTGCTATCCTAAGATAGGCGAGAGAACAAACAGCTGCCAAACCAAAATAAAATTAAAAATCTCTTCTGCACTTCTGACCAACTGCTGTCCCTTCTGTGACCCTAAGATCTGTGAGAAGACAGACAGCTGCCAAACCAAAATAAAATTAAAAATCTCTTCTGCACTTCTGACCAACTGCTGTCCCTTCTGTGACCCTAAGATCTGTGAGAAGACAGACAGCTGCCAAACCAAAATACTGAAAAATCCAAAAGGAAGAGAAAAGAAAAACTGTGATCACTCTGTGAACCCTAGAGTTACAGAGATGATCAATGACTGAACTGGGTGCAGATAGATACCTCTAAGATCATAGGGCATGACTCTAGGCCAAGCCAGATGCAACTAGGTACTCCTGCCAGATCCTAAGATCGTAGTGGGGAGACCCAGAGCTAGTCTGGAACACGGCCAGGTGCTCCGGCAAATCCTAAGATTATAGGAGTACACTTAGGCCAAAACAAAAAAAAAATACTTGGATGCAAGTTCCAAAACAATGTAGCCAGAACAAAGTGGCCAGAGTCATTTATGCAATCCTAAGATTGTGAAATGACCTGCTCAACTTGGGTGCAAGCACTCCAAAAATAAAGGACATGCATCTTGGAATTTCTTCACTACAACGTTGTAACAACCTGCACATGCCTACTGACTAAATCCAATTGTTTCCTAACAGTTTGCTTGTCCCACTGGGAATCTCTTTCTTAAAAGAGCACCCCAGATTCTAACACACATTACCACAGCCTGAAGATTTAACACCTCTCACCACAGCCTTTAGATCTAACTGCTGGCAAACAGTGTTTCCTAGGAAATTACTGTTTACACCCAGGGAAGCACCTAGTTCCTTGAAGCCTC
The DNA here is from genome assembly GCF_051106095.1 of Pogona vitticeps. Taxonomy (NCBI): domain Eukaryota; kingdom Metazoa; phylum Chordata; class Lepidosauria; order Squamata; family Agamidae; genus Pogona; species Pogona vitticeps. Next base: position 14,492,635 of record NC_135795.1, read on the forward strand.
AGTGTCCCACTGCAATCAAAACTTAGCTTGTGGATCAGAGTCACTCAAGCTGTTAGATAGAACAAAAATTGGTCATCCTGAGGTACTACAAAACCCAGCACGTGGTCCATCCCACCGCTGCCACCATGTGACGAACACGGGTTCGAAAACACACGTGTAAGCTTGGACAGAGAGCAATCAGGAGTTTGCACATGCTAAAATGAGCTGAAAGAGTCCAATTCAGCCAGCCATGCTACAACACTCCTTCTCACAAGTCTGCCCACATAAGAACACCCTGGTACTCTCAGATATTATTGTGAAAAGGTCAAGTGGGCTTTGTAGTCCTTAGACTTAACTTGCACCACTGACAGGACTCTAAGTAAGCTAGGCCGAGGCAGCACTCTCAGATGACCCTATGACAAGTGTACTGTTCAGGAAACCAAATGAGTTTTATAATCTTTATTTTATTAAAGAAAAAGCATGTTACTAGATATTCAAAGCCAAATTAAACCAAAACAAATAAACTAGCATTGTGCTGTTTAGTTACAAAGATGTAGTGAGGCAAAGAAAACATGAAAAATAGAAAAGTATTCAAAAACCCAAAAAGCCATTAAAAAGAATAAAAACAGTTCCAGTCCAGGAAATCATTAGTAAACAAAATAATCCAAGTAGGTTATGAAAAGGCTATAGTCCTCAGTGATCCTATAGAATAAAAACCCCTAAACAAAAGTAAAAATCCATTATATGTCTCATAGTCCTTAGAAAAGAAAAATCCAGTAAATATACCATAGTCCTTACAAAATTACAAGAGCATAGTCCATATGGAGTATTCCAAGAAAAGAAGTCCATAAAGAATATTCCATAGAACAGTCCATAGAAAATAGTCCATGCACAGTCCTTAGGTAAAATCCCATAAGTCCAAAAGTAATCCAGCAAAGCATAGAAACCAGTCCATGTAGGTAGGCCACCAAACTCTCTCTAAAGACATCAGGGTAAGTCCCATATGGCTGAAGTGTAGGTCACGAATCACTGAAAGGTCCGTCTTGGAAAGACAATGTCCATAGGTAAAAAGTTCCTTTTTCAAGAGTAACTGGCAAGGGCCTAATGCACCTTCCCACGATGTCATCCAATCAGAGTTCGTTACTAGGCAAACAGTCCTGTTACATCACATGAATTCTTTCTCATACACAGCAGATGTTATTTGGGTTTACGGTGGTTTCTCAAAGAGTCACAACAATTCCCATCTATCTAATCACACAGAGTCCTTCTCAAGCCTTCAGAATAACATTCTCTCTGCTCGCCTAGAAAACAATTTGTCAGCATAGCACAGATACTATATACAAAGAAACAAAATGGAACCTCTCTGGCTCACTTCATAATTACAAAACCCATATGCCTTAAAAGATTTTAACTTAAAAACCCATCTCATCACAGCATCTAGGAATAAGGGACAGCTTTCTTTGATCCTTATTTTAAGTGAACATACTTTACAGGAAATATGTGGGACACACTTGCTCAGTTCACTCCTTAATGCAAACGTATCCTGTTTTGTATTTTTAACGTAATTTCATGGTCAGAAATGTTGTTGTTTAGTCGTTAAGTCATGTCCGACTCTTTGTGACCCCATGGACCAGAGCACGCCAGGCCCTCCTGTCTTCCACGGCCTCATGGAGTTTTGTCAAATTCATGTTGGTCACTTCGATGACACTGTCTAACCATCTCGAAATGTGGTCAGAAATGTGCACCCCTCCAAATCAGAATTTTCCCATTTTTTAAAAAGTGCACAAAATGTAAAAGAAAGGTGCACACCAAAACATGTACACTACTCAGAATAGCAGTAATAAAACAGCATTATATTAAATCATAGAACTGTAGATCAGGAAGGAATCCAGAGCAGGAAATTCTCAACTAAAGCATTCCTTTAGCAAATGCCAACCTCTGACTTCAAGGCAGTCCATTCACTGTTGAACAACTCTTACTATCAAGAAGTCCTTCAAAGTGTTTAAGCTGCAATTCCCTTTTTTGTCATTTGAATTAATCACTTTGGGCCCTGCTCCACATAGCTGCAAGAAACAAGTTTTCTCCTTTTTCCACCTCACCGCCCTTCAGATATTCTTTTCTCCAGAGTAGACAGATTCATCTCCCTCAGCCATTCCTTTCAGAGCTTGGTTTTCATCCTTTTTATCATCCTAGTCACCCTTCTTTAGACATAGTGCAGCTTGCTGATATCTCTTTTAAAATGGAGTGCCCAGAACTGGACACAGTATGCCAGGTGAAGTCTGGCAAAATCAGGATCTGTTATTTCTTTTCTACTCACTATGCTTCTGTTGATGCAACCAATTGTTGTATTTGCTTGTTGTTGTTGCCGCCATTTAATCACACTGTTCATTCACATTTAGTTTGTCGTTTACAAAGACTCTTAGGTCCTTTTCACATATACTATTGCCAAGCTAGCTGTCACACATCTTATATTTGCTCATTTAGTTTTAGGTACGTAAATGTAAAAGTTTCCCTGTTTCCTTGTTGAAAATTATTTTGTTTGTTCTAACTCAATTCACCAGTCAGATCATCCTAAATCGTGATTCTGTCTTCTGAATTATTAGTTATTTCCTCCAGTTTGATTTCATCTGCAAATCTGATGAGCATTCTCTCCACACTTTCATCTAAGATGTTTAAAAAGTGCCGAACAACACTGGGCCCTGGAGAGAACCCTGGGAAACCCCCCTTATCTCTGCTCTCCTTGATGACAAGGGACCATTAGCAAACACTCTGGGGATATAGCCAACCAATAAGCTGCAAATTTACCTAATAGTAGCATTTTCTAGCCCTCTTTTTATCAGCTTGGTCACAATAATGTAATGAAGGAGCTTGTCAAAAGCCTTGCTGAAAGCAAGATGCACTATATTTATTTATTTATTTATTTATTTATTTATTTATTTATTTATTTATTTATTTATTTATTTATTTATTCATTCATTCATTTATTTATTTATTTATTTATTTATTTATGTTTGTATGTTTGTTTGTTTGTTTGTTTGTTTGTTTGTATGTATGTATGTATGTATGTATGTATGTATGTATGTATGTATGTATGTATGTATGTATGTATGTATGTATGTATGTATGTATGTATGCTGTATCTGTCCCAACAAAAGGACCCAAGGCAGTTAGAAGCATTAAAATTCACACAGTTAAAACACAATGAGTTAAATATTAAAAGACAAAATAAACAATATATGATTTAAAATAACATCAAAAGATTAAAACATGGAAACATGGAAAATATTAAAATCATCTGCTAAAATGGGGTTCAGGGATTCAGTTGTAATTGTTAAAAACTTGGCTGAAGAGATGGGTCGTTAGCTTTTTTTGGAAGGATAAAAGGGAAGGGGCCATCCTGATCTCACAACGGAGACCGTTCCATAGCTGTACTTGGGCTGGGAATGGGACCGAGAGGAGGGCCTCCTCTGCTGATCTTAATAGCTGAGAAGGCACATAAAGGGAGATACGGTCCTTCAGGTAGCCTGGACCCAAGCTGTATAGGGCTTTATAGGTAATAACCAGCACTTTGAATTGGGACCAAAAACAGACTGGTAGCTGTCGTAAAAGCGTTTCCTAAGAAACTGCTTTTACACAGAACAGAGAGGGGCCCAGGATGATCAGTTCCTACTCAGGTAAAACTGGGTCCTTTTTATTTTACCCTAGGCAACTTTTTCACCCCTTCTCCCAAGTCTGATCCGATTTTTAAATAAACAATTTAACCTTCCTCCTCTCTTATAGGTAGGACCCTAAATTGATAGCATGCGCGTGGCCTGATTGAATAAATCAATTTTAAAGTAGCCAATTAACTAGAGTAGCTTGTGTGGTAAAAGCATTCCTTAGAACTGCCTTTACACGAAACAGAGAGGGATTCATAATGATCCGTCCCTATTGCCAGCAAAATCGGGTCCTGTAATTTTGCCCTAGGCGACTTCTCACTCCTTCACCCAAGTCTGTCTCGATTTTAAATAAACAATCTGGAAGGTCTGCTCTTCCTTTTTTATTACTTTAGGACCCTAATTTGGTAGCGTAAACGCGGCCAGATCAAATAATATATTTTTAAAGTAGCCAGTTTTACCATAGTAGCTGTGGTCTAAACAAGGAGCCAACTTACAGACAAATTGTCTTTTTATCTTTTATTAAAACAAGATAGTATTCTAACAAACATACTAAAGCATAATAACGACATTAATTATTTCCAATACCCACAGCCTTCACTACCAGATATTTCCTCTATAAAACGAAAACAATAGACAGTCTAGCTATATCTTAAATTAACATTCTTACGCAGTCTTCAAATTAAAGTTCTGCCAGATGCATCTCTCTCCATGTGTCGTCTCTGGCTGTCGTGCAAGCAAACTCTCCCCCATCTCTCTTCTCCATCCTCCTTCTCTCTCTTCGCCCATCTTTCTTAAATTAAGCCATTGTGTCCTTGTCCGTTGGAGTTTTGATAAGATAAGGGTCATCTTGTTCTTCTTTACTTTTTTTTTCTGCTGGAAAAAGAACTGACCTTGTACAATTTTTCTTCCTAATGAACACCTGGACATCAGTCAGCTTCTAGTTGTTTCGTTGCTGTTATGAAACAAAATCTATCTCTATTCTACTTTTACAATTTTCATAATCAAATTCATGACACGCCCCCCCTTAAATATACAAAATACAGAACTATTAGAGTTCTTATTTTTATACTTACTTAACATTTGATTATGCAAGTGACTATTTACAATATCACATGTGTATATACAGTTATCTTAATTACTCAGTTTCATTATCAGCGTACATTTGTGAAAGACTATTTGCAACAATATTTAATTTTCCCGGAATATGTTGTATTTCAAAATCAAAGTCTTGCAGGGATAGACTCCATCTTAGCAAAGTATTAAATTCATAACAGTAATATCTCTTTTCATATGGCTAAATACATCTCTTATGAAAAATACGGAAAAAGAAAACAAGTTAATTAATTTTAAACAGAAATTCAAGGTAACCATATTACATCAGCATACAATTTTTTAACGATCTGTTACATTATGTTCGATTTTTCTCCCCACCTTGTTACAATCAGAATTGTTTTCAGATCTGTTTCTATACATTTTTAAACTATTTACATGATACATAACTGGTTTCTTGGATGAATTTAACATTTTCACAAGATAATTCACATTTCCCACTTTTTGTATGATTTCCCCTGGACCTTCCCAGACTACTTCCAATTTTGAAGGCCTGAGCGGGTTTAGTACAAGTACCATATCACCCACTTCAAACTCTCGGTGATGGGCCTTCTTGTCATGATAGTATTTTTGTTTTGTTTGGGCTTTCAACAAATTGTTTCTTGCCAATTCTTGTACCGCTACAAGTTTTTCTTGTAGTTTCCGGACGAAATCCGCGACTGGAACCGTGCTACTTCTGACCACACCTTCCCAGTCTGATCGCAGTAGATCTAATGGTCCTTGTAGGTTTTTCCCAAACACTACTTCACTCGGCGAAAAACCTCCCAGAGAAACATGAGGTACACTTCTGTACGCAAACAAAACAAAAGGTAATAGTTCGTCCCAAATGTTCCCATATTCTTGGACTAGGGTTTTAATTATCCTCAACAAGATTTGTTGTCCTCTTTCCACCATTCTGTGAGATTCTGGATGATAAGGGATGCTAAAGTTTAATTTAATTCCGCTGATCTCACAAATTCAGTTAATCAATTCGCTTTTGAAAGCACCGGCTTGATCGCAAATAATTTGAGTAGGTACCCCTATTCGAGAACATAAATCCACTACAACTCTAGCAATAGTTTGTGCCAAAAGGTTGCTAATTGCGTATGCCTCGATCCATCTGCTGGCTTGACAAATGAATGAGATTATGTATTTTTTCTTCGACTTCGTTGGTACAAAAGGTCCTAATACGTCCATTTGAAGATACTGGAATACTTGATCAGGAATTTCGGTTAGTTGCATATTTGCTTTTGTACAATCAGTCTGTTTCCCTGTTCTTTGACAGTAATCACAGGTACTAACGTAGTCCTTGACGGTTTTAGAAATTCCGGGCCAATAAAAATGTTGTGAAATTCTGCTTAACGTTTTTTGGATTCCCAGATGTCCGCTACTTGGACTATCGTGGGCCATTTGTAGAATTTTTTCCCTATACTCTTTTGGAATGACTAGTTGTTGTACTGGTTCTGCCTGTTCGTTCGATTTTGGGAAATATTCCCGGTATAACAATCCATTTTCCCCCCACAAAAAGGATACTTTTTTTTGTACCGGTTGTCTGGCGTAATCGTCGGCTTGTGACCTCAAAGAATCCAAAGTAGGGTCTTCCATCTGCTTCTGTTTGAATACTTCGGATCCCATTGTTACAGGTAGATCCTCTGGTTCCATTTTTGTTTTGGTTGTACTATCTAGTTCGTCCTCAAGGTGCTGCTGCAGCTGTGTTAATTGTCCCTCTGAGTCATCCTCCGAGTCTTCTTCAGTTGGTACATGTTGCATTGTTTTGCTTTGAGACCTTGTTACAACTTGTATTGATGTGGATTTTTCCATATGTTGGTGATTAAGAAACGCCAAGTCGTTGCCTATCAAGAAATCGGGTTTACCTTCATGCACTAATAGATATTTTGCACCTTTCCAATTTGTGTAGCTAATTTGCACGTAGACTAATGGTTCGAATCTCTCAATTACTTCTCCGGATCCATAAGTTTTTACTGGACATCTCAGGTTATTTAAGATTAGTGCCAAATCTACAAACTGTTTGTTGATTGACGAGATATCTGCGGCAGTATCCCTAGAGGCGTTTATGGTCAAATCTCCCGTAGAAAAATGTAGGGTTACTGGTTCCGAAAAACTTTTCAGTGACCAATAAAACTGTTCTTCCGGTAGGATGCTACTGGGATCTATAACCGAAAATTTTTCCCCTGAGGATGTCTGTTGGTTTACTGTTGTAGAGACTTGAGCTACTCGTAAGCCCATTATCCTTGGCACAATCCTTGGCTCCGTTGCTTGCATTTCACTGGCTTCAGAAAAATTTGGATTGACTCCTCCTTGTCTCTGGGGTGGCACATTCCTTAGTTGATTAACTACATTTGGTTCTGCTGGTAACTCTTCTGGTATTTCTAGAGATGTTGCACTGAGATAATTGACTTTTGGAGTAGTTGATTTGAATTTCCGTTGGGTCGGTATGGGTGCCTTCTCGAATTTTCTTGGTGTTGGTAAGGGTGTCTGTTGGAATTTCCGTGGGGCAGGTAAAGGTGGTTTACCAACTTGCTTCCCATCTTGGTTATCTGATCCCGACAATCGTGGACAATCCTTTTTAAATGGGCTCCTCCGCAATGGAAACAAGCCAAGGGTGACCTAATCAGGCTAGTGCCCATGCTTCTTCGCTCTCCAGCAAAAGACTGTCTTGGTTCAGGAACCACTGTTTTCTTGGATTCGTATTGACTCTGCCTTCTAAGCACTTCTGGAATAGGCCTTCCTCTGGTAATAGGTTCACTTTTCTTGAAGGAAATTATTTCATCATCTTCCTGGTAATCAGACAGGTTTCTACTATCCATGCTCCCTAAAGAGCCTCTGGCCTGTTGTTTCTCAGCAATTTCCTTCTGTAAAATCTGTAGTTTCATTTCGTGGTATCTTCTTGCTTGAAGTTCACTAGCTGTGTGTGCCTTCACCCATTGCTTCTGGCAACTCAGGAAGTCTGCCATCATCAGGGTAAACTGTTCTTGCAACCTGAAACTTATATCCTTTACATCTACTGGACTGCTGCTGGCCTCTGCTCCAGCTGTTCCCCCCTGTGTGGTTATTTCTTCATCAGGCATTTTTTCTGTTAGTAAGTCCTGCTGAGTTGGAACTTGTTCCGCCCCAGTGCACTGCTGTGCCTTTCTTGGCTTCACTTTAGGTTTAACTACATCTGGATTTGCTTCCATTAATCTTTGGGCATCTTCTTCATCCTCTGGGTTATCTACTTCCCAGTGTTCCACTGATAATTCAGGCAGTGAAAACCGACTGCTAAAAGCCATTTTTCCTTTTTTCCCCCCTCTCCCTGCAGCCTTGGCCGAAGCACTTAAGCCCCGGGAGGAGCAATAAAACAATTAAACTGTCAGCTTTGACTAATCCTACTTTCCCTTCAGGAAATCCTTTTGGCTCTGGTTTGGGGTAGGAAATTTCCCCTTTTAAAAACTTTATTTAATTACTTTTAAATTCCTTTTATTATCCTAGCTGGCTCCTTATAGACTCCTGCTACAGTCAAAACAATTTTGCCACTCTGTCACCTGAGTGAATTGAGCTGGCACTTTTTAAACAGCACAATACTTGTTCCCTTAGAACTCTTAAGCCACTGGCAGAATCTCTCCTTGCATCACTTTAGCCTGAGCTTTCTGCATAGGAGTCTTCTCCAGTCACAATAATTTACAACCTTCCCTGCTTTGCTCTGAAGCTCACGCCAGAGAAGTTTCTCTTGTCCTTTATTTAGCAGTGTGTATCTGCTTACTCACACATCTGCCTTCATAAAACAATTACCAGCGCTAATTCAGCCCTCGAGCAAAGCGCAACCCAAGCTGCAACTATTTAAGCTGTCAGCATGGCATAAACAAGGCACATGGATTTGTATCCAAACTCAGCCACCATGGCTTGTGAATCAAATCCCATCTGCCACTATACTGTAAACACAGCACGTAAGACTCAAATCCCACCGCTGCCACCATGTGGTAAAAGCGTTCCTTAGAACTGCCTTTACATGAAACAGAGAGGGATTCAGAATGATCCGTCCCTATTGCCAGCAAAATCGGGTCCTGTAATTTTGCCCTAGGCGACTTCTCACTCCTTCACCCAAGTCTGTCTCGATTTTAAATAAACAATCTGGAAGGTCTGCTCTTCCTTTTTTATTACTTTAGGACCCTAATTTGGTAGCATAAACGCGGCCAGATCAAATAATATATTTTTAAAGTAGCCAATTTTACCATAGTAGCTGTGGTCTAAACAAGGAGCCAACTTACAGACAAATTGTCTTTTTATCTTTTATTAAAACAAGATAGTATTCTAACAAACATACTGAAGCATAATAACGACATTAATTATTTCCAATACCCCCAGCCTTCACTACCAGATATTTCCTCTATAAAATGAAAACAATAGACAGTCTAGCTATATCTTAAATTAACATTCTTACGCAGTCTTCAAATTAAAGTTCTGCCAGATGCATCTCTCTCCGTGTGTCGTCTCTGGCTGTCGTGCAAGCAAACTCTCCCCCATCTCTCTTCTCCGTCCTCCTTCTCTCTCTTCGCCCATCTATATGTGAACTTAAATTTATCTTAACAAAGTATTAAACTCATAACAGTAATGCATCTTTTCTTATGGCTAAATACATCTCTATGAAAAATACGGAAAAAGAACAAATTAATATAAACAGAAATTCAGGGTAACAAATGTCAGAATGCATTTCTTTAACGATCAGTTACATTATGTTCAATTTCTCTCACCACATTTTTACAATCAGAATTGTTTGGAAAAATCTCTTGACATTTCTCCAATTTTGTCAACATATCAATAGGTTCATTGTCTGGTTGAAAACACGCAACATGACACTGAAACACCATTGCTGATCTATCTCTATACATTTTCAAACTATTGACATGATACATTATTGGTTTTTTGGAAGAATTCAACATCTTAACAAGATAATTTACATTTCCCACTTTTTGCACAATTTCACCTGGACCTTCCCAGACTACTTCCAACTTAGAAGGTCTGAGCGGGTTCAGCACAAGTACCATATCACCCACTGCAAATTCTCGGTGACGAGCTTTCTTATCATGGTAGTATTTCTGCTTTGTTTGAACATTCAATAAATTGTCTCTAGCCAATTCTTGTACCGCTAAGAGTTTTTCTTGTAGGTTCTTGACAAAATCATAGACTGGAATAGTACTGCTTTTGACCACTCCTTCCCAATCTGATCTTAATAAATCTAAAACTCCTTGTAGGTTTCCCCCAAAGACTATCTCACTCGGAGAAAAAACTCCAAGAGAAACATGGGGTGCACTTCGGTATGCGAACAAAACAAAAGGTAATAGTTCATCCCAAATGTTCCCGTATTCTTGGACTAAGGTCTTAATCATTCTCAGCAAAGTTTGTTGACCTCTCTCCACCATTCCATGAGATTCTGGATGATGAGCTACACTATAATTCAGTTTAATTCCGCTTAGTTCACAAATTGGATTCATCAGTTCACTTTTGAAAGCACCGGCTTGATCACAAATTATTTGGGTAGGTATACCTATGCGAGAGCATAAGTCCACTAAAACTCGAGCAATAGTTTGAGCGGAAAGGTTGCTGATTGCATAGGCCTCAATCCATCTACTGGCTTGACAGATGAATGAGATTATATATTTTTTTCTTTGACTTTGTTGGTACAAAATGTCCTAATACGTCCATTTATAGATATTGGAACACCTGATCTGGAATTTCCATAAGCTGCATTTCTGCTTTCGTAGAGTCGGTCTGTCGTCCCGTTCGCTGACAGTAATCACAAGAACTAACGTATTCCTTGACGGTTTTGGTGACACCGGGCCAATAAAAATGCTGCGAAACCCTGCTTAAAGTCTTTTGGATTCCAAGATGGCCACTACTCGGATTATCGTGGGCCATTTGCAGAATTTTCTCTCTATACTCCTGTGGAATCACTAGTTGTTGTACTGGTTCCGCCTGTTCATTTGATTTAGGAAAATATTCTCGTTATAATAGTCCATTTTGTCCCCACAAAAAGTTCACTTTTTGTTGCACTGGTTGTACTGCGTAGCTGTCGGCTTAAGACCTCAAAGAATCCAATGTAGGATCTTCCATCTGTTTCAGTTTGAACTCCTCTGATCCCATTGGTATTGGTAAATCCTCTGGTTCAGTTTTTGACTTGGCTGTACTATCCGGTTCGTCCACAAGGGGTTGCTGCTGCGCTAAGTGTCCGTCTGAGTACTCCTCAGAGTTATCTTCAGGTGGAACTTGCTGCGTTGCTCTGCTTTGCGAATGTGTTACTGCTTGTACTGATGCAGATTTTACCGTGTGTTGGTGGTTTAAAAATGCTAGATCGTTTCCTAGTAAAAAATCAGGTTTGCCATCATGTATTAAGAGATATTTTGCACCTTTCCAATTTTTGTAACTTAATTGCACATAAACAAGTGGTACATATCGCTCGATTACTTCTCCAGATCTGTAGGTTATTCAAAATCAGTGCTGGGTCCACAAACCGTTTATTAATTGAAGAAATGTCCGCTGCGGTATCGTGAGAGGCATTTATATTCAAATTTCCTGAAGAAAAATGTAGAGTCACGGGTTCTGAAAAACTTTGCAATGACCAGTAAAACTGCTCCTCTGGTAGAATACAACTAGTGTCTATCACAGAACATTTCTCCCCTGAGGGTGTCTGTTGATTTACCATTGTTGAAATTTGGGCTACCTGTAAACCCATTATCCTTGGCACAATTCTTGGTATAGTTGCTTGCATTCCACTGGATTCAGAAGAAGTAGCATTTAGATTGACTTCTTCCTGTCTCGGGGTTGGCAAAATATTTGGTTGGTAAACTACCTGCTGTTCTTCTGGTATTCCTTGTTTTTCTAGTGGCGTAGCACTAAGGTAATTCACTTTTGGGGTCGTTGGTTTGAATTTCCGTGGAGCCGGTATGGGTGTCTTTCCTACTGGCTTTTTGTCTTGGCTAGCTGGTATCGACAGTCTCGGACAATCCTTTTTTAAATGGGCTCCTCCGCATGAGAAACAAGCAAGGGGTGACATAGTCTGGCTAGGGGCCATGCTTCTGCGCTCCCCAGCTAAGGACTGTCTTGGTTCCTGCACAATTGGTTTCTTAGCATCATATTGGCTCTGCCTCCTAGGCACTTCGGGAATAGGCTTAACTCTGGTGGTAGTTTCACTCCACTTAAAGGAAATTATTTCATCCGTCCTGAGAGCCAATGTTTGGAGATCCGTACAATTTTTCTCCAATAAACTACTTTTCATTTCTGGGGGTACCAAATTTAGAAAATGTTCCATATACACCAGCATTCTCAAGTCCTTGAATGTGTTAACCTTGGCAGCTTCCAACCAACGATCGCCTAATAACTCTATCTGATCTGCCAGAGCAGAATAGCTCATTTGAGGGGTCTTCCTTAATTTTCTAAATTGTTGTCGTAGCAGTTCCGGTGTAAAACCTCCTCTTTGGTAAACCAAGAGTTTAAACTGTTCCCAAGTTAAATCTTGGCTGGAAACTCGGGCCAAAAGGGTGGCTAATTCCCCAGAGACTTGAGACCTTAAGACTTTTAGATACAAATGAGTTGGCACATTCAAATCAGCACACGAAAGTTCAAAAAGTGATAAAAATGAAAATAAGTCATCTCCTTCCTGGTAATATGGTAAGTTTCTTCTGTCAATATTAGCTACAGAGTCTCTGGTCTGCTCCTTCTCAGCAATTTCACTCTGTAAAAGGTTCAGTTTCATCTCATGGTATTTTTTTGCTTGGAGCTCACTAACTGTATGCGCGTTCACCCATTGTTTCTGGCAATCCAAGAAATCTGCCATCATTAGGGTCAACTGCTCCTGCAACTTTAAACTCACATCCCTTTGTTCTGCGGGACTGCTGCTGGCTTGTGCCACTGTTCCTGCTGACCTCTGGTCATCAACAAGAATTTCCTCTGTTAGCAGATCCTTCTGAGTTGGAACTTGTTCTGCCCCAGTGTACTGTTGTGCCCTTCTCGCCTTTACTTGAGGCTTAAATACTTCTGGATTTCCTGACATCAGCCTTTGGGCATCTTCTGTAAATTTTGTAACTGCACTTCTCATATGGAATTCCTTGGGTATTTGTAATGAACTACTAATAATTCTTGGTCCAGCTCCACTCTGCAGCAGAGTACTGTGCTCCATTGCTTCCAAAATTTCTTTATCCACAGATAATTCAGGCAGTGAAGAACGCCTACTAAAAGCCATTTTTTTTCTCTGCTCTCTCCCTGCAGCCTTAGCCGAAGCACTTAACTCCGGGAGAAGCTATAAAACAATAAAGCTGTCAGCTTGACAGATACTACTTTTTCCCTCAGGAATCTGTCCTTTTGGTTCTGGCTAGGGCTAGAAATATTTTTTTAAACTTTATTTAATTTCTTTTTCTATCCTGGTTGGCTTCTTATAGACTCCTGCTACTTAAAGCAACCAAAAAAAAAAAAAAAAAACCAATCTTGCCACTCTATCACCTTGATGACTCGAGCTGGCACTTTTTCACAGCAAAACTGTCTGTTCCTACAGAACACTTAAACCACTGGCAGAATCTCTCCTTGCATCATTCAGCCTGAGCCTTTGGCATAGGATTTTTCTCCAGTCAAAACAATTACCAACTTTCCCTGCTTCGGCCGGAACCTAACACCAGGGAAGTTTCTTTAGTCATAAATTAATTAACAGTGCTATCAAGCCCTTAAGCAAAGCGCGTGTTTCAGATTCCAGCTTCCAGCCTGTTGTAAACACGGCTCGTGATTAATATCCCACCTGGCACCATGCTGTAAACACGGCACGTGAATCTGATCCCACCGCTGCCAGCATGTCGTAAAAGCGTTTCCTAAGAAACTGCTTTTACATGGAACAGAGAGGGGTCCAGGATGATCAGTTCCTACTCAGGTAAAACTGGGTCCTTTTTATTTTACCCTAGGCAACCTTTTCACCCCTTCTCCCAAGTCTGATCCGATTTTTAAATAGACAACTTCCAGGAGTTCAAGAAAATTTAATCTTCCTCCTCTCTTATAGGTAGGTGTCACATACAGCACTGATGGTACCTGTCTGTCATGGGTTTGGAGGGAAAGTTCCATCCTATGGGGAGTGGAAGGCGGGACATCAGGGGGGAGGAGCTGTACTGTATATATATTTGGAGCTTGTGTGGAGAGTTAAGAGTTGGAGTCTGTGTATCAGACTGGGTACAACTGTTTGTCAGTTAGTACATACCTGATAGGTTCAGGTTTCTATTTAGGTAGCCAGAACTGATAGGTTCAGGGTCTGTGCGTTACCTTAAAGGGTTCAGTGGGAACCAAGCTGTTATATGTGTGTGATTGGGGCTATGCCGTGTTACATTATCCTATTTACCTGATTCTTTTATGTACCCTGTTTGTTATTTCAATAAACCTTGTTCTTTTGTTTAGTAAAATCCATTCCTGGTCTGTGTGACTCCTTATAGGGAATGGTTGGTGGCAGCATAAATACAGGGTGGACAACTCCAGTAGGTCTGGGGTTGTCACATTGATTGGTGTCCAGCGTGTGGGATACGACTAGTCCAGTTGTCCAGTGGTCCAGCAAAGCCTTGGCAAGTGTGCCCAGAGCAAGGGGGGTCTAGTCAGGGAAAATCTGAGGGCACGTAGGTAATCTTCTAGGCTTACCTCACGGGGAGGTAGGCTAGTGGAAGAACGTGCACACTCAGATTGGGGGGACTAGATTAGGGAGCTCTGAGGCAACCCGTTTTGGCGGGAAAGGGCTGAGGCAAAGCTGCGTGAAGTAACAGTGATCTAGCCTGTCTGCTGAGAGGCCTAGCAGAGGGGGTGGATTCTACCTGGCAACAGTTGCAAGTTGGTGCTGAAGGAACAGCAGCAGTCTATAGAAGGCTGTTTCTGAGGCAAAAGGGAAAAAAGTCGTCATTTTATTTTGAGGCTTGACTTTTGAAAGCAGCCTGTTCTGGGGGGATTATGCCCTTGACTCGAAGCCAAATGGCAGAAATGGGGGAAGTGAGAGAACCACAGGGAGACCAAGGTTCTGAGGAGGAATTTGGCTCAGTGCAGGATGAGAGCATGGGAGAACTGACCTCAGAACTCAGAAGAATGCTCCTAGCCCAACAGCATGAACTGAGGGTGAGGGAAATGGAGGAAAGGGAAAGAGAGAAACAGAGACAATTTGAGATAGAGAGAGAGAGAATGGAAAAAGAAGAAAGAATAGAGAGAGAGAGAATGGAAAAGAAGAAAGATTGGAGAGAGAAAGAATGGCGTTTGAAAGGGAAGAGAAACAGGAAACGGAAAGGGAGAAACAAAGACAATTTGAGTTAGAAAAAATGGCGTTTGAGCTGAAGAAGCTGGAGATGATGAGTGGAAATAGGAATAACAATAATAATGAGGGGAACCCAGGGAATGGGGAAGGCAGCCTGTCTAAAACTGACCTGAAGAAATTCCCTGTGTACCACAAGGGAGATTGCCCTGAGGTGTTCTTTTCCCTCGTGGAAAGAGCGTTTGTGGACTTCTCAGTAAGGGAAACTGAGAAGATGACCATTATGCGATCTTTAATCAGTGGCAGCCTGGCAGAAGTCTATGCAGAGATGCCAGTGGAACTGCTGAAGGACTTCGCTGAGTTTAAAAAACTGGTGTTTGCCCGACATGGGATAAATGCGGAACAGCTGAGGCAAAGATTCAGGTCACTCACAAAAAAAACAGAGCAGACTTTTACCCAAGTGGGGGCTCAACTGGTGAGGTTGCTAGAGAAATGGCTGTCTCAGGAGGGGACAGAGACCTTCCAGCAGCTCAAAGACCTGATAGCGCTGGAACAATTTTATTCAGTCCTGCATGGGGAACTAAAGTTCCATGTGAGGGAGAGGAAACCTAAATCGGTGGCAGAAGCGGCAGAGATCGCAGATTTTATTTCCCAAATAAGGAAGCCCTTAGGTGCTGAGGGGAAATCTGTGGGTAAGCCCAAAGAAACCTACAGCAGGTACTCTCAGGAACCAGGGAAAAACCAGCAAGGGGGAGGGGCCCATGTTGAAGGGAAGCCCTCAGACATGAAACCACCAAGACCTCAGATTTTGGAGGGAAAACCAAAACCAGATGAGAAAGACTCCAAATACAGCAGAAAATGTTATTTCTGTCAAGGAAAGGGCCATCTAATCTCAGAGTGTGAGAAATTAAAGCAGCTAAAGGGAAATTTGCCTCATGATTTGAGTGAAACCAAGCCAAAAGCTGTGTTCTGTGTCCAGACAGAGCAAAGCTCCTTGCCATTGAGGGAGCCTGTTACCATGGCTACTCAATCTGGACCAGTTACATCTGCTGATCAGGCTGAGGAAAATGGTCCTCTTGTGGAGGTCAAGCGCTGCTTACTAGTGAGGACAGATTCGCAATTGTTTGAGACCGCAGGGGTGGACGTAGGAATACTTGACCATCAGTATAGGGGGCTAAGGGATACTTGTTCCCAGGTGACCCTGTGCCATCCAGACATTATTCCTAGGAAGTATATAATCCCAAATGAGAGCCTGAAGGTGGCAGGGATTGAGGGACAGGTGATCTCACTGCCAGTAGCTGAGGTACCTGTGTGCTTTCAAGGCTGGAGGGGAGTTTGGCGGCTAGCGATTTCATCGACTCTGCCAGCAGCCGTGCTCGTGGGAAATGACCTGGCTGAACATGTGAAACGGGTGCTAGTGATTACACGCTCACAAGCTACCACGGGGACAGTTCAGGGGGGTACTGAAGAGCCCGAGGTTGAAACAGATGAGGGTAGCCCCGAAGCCGTGGCAGAAACCTTAACCACAGACAGCAAATTTGGCCAAGAGCAAAAGGCAGACGCCACTCTCCGAAAGTGTTTTGAAAAGGTGACAGACACCCAGCTAATACCTGAAACCCCAGCGAGATTTCGTGAGAAAAAGGGAATTTTATATAGAGAGACCCTGATGAATATCTCAAAAGGGGGAGATGGGATCAGAAGTCAGCTAGTGGTACCTGAAAAGTATCGCCCCATGATCTTACAAAGGGGGCACTCTGACATGTTTGCTGCGCACTTAGGGGTGAACAAAACACAGCAGAGAATCACGCAAAATTTTTACTGGCCTGAAATAGGGAAGCAGATCAAGGAGTTCTGTAAACAATGTGATGTGTGTCAGAGGCAGGGGAATAACCGTGACAGGACCAAAGCGAAGTTGTGCCCTTTGCCTGTGATTGACACCCCGTTCAAATGTATAGGAGTGGATATTGTGGGACCTTTGCCCAAGGCCACAAAGAGGGGGAACCGGTTCATTCTCACCATTGTGGACCATGCCACGAGGTACCCCGAAGCCATTCCCTTGACTAACATCGAAACTAACACAGTGGCAGATGCCTTGGTGAGGTGTATGTCCAGGATGGGATTTGCCTCAGAAATAATCACAGATTTGGGCACATCGTTTACATCAAAGCTCATGAAACGGTTATGGGAAATCTGTGGAATTAAACACAAGGAAACCACTGCCTATCACCCCGAAAGTAATGGGTTAACGGAGAAGTTCAATGGGACTCTGATGCGCATGATTAGGGCTTACTTGGAAGAGAATCCAAACAATTGGGACCAGAAGCTGCAATCCCTTTTGTTTGCTTATCGATCAGTGCCCCAAGCCAGTACCGGGTTCAGTCCGTTTGAACTTTTGTTTGGGAGAAGGGTGAAAGGGCCACTCGATTTAATCAAGCAAGATTGGGAGCAGATCATCCAGGATGACCCACAAGACGTTGTGACATATATAGACTCTTTAAGGAATGACCTAAAGAGAAACCTAGAGCTAGCAGCAGAGACCCTGCAAGCTCAAAAGGTCAGAAAGAAAGCTTGGGATGACCAGGAAGGCAGGGAGAGGCACTTTAACCCAGGGGAGGGAGTGCTTTGGCCCAGGCCCTGCAAAGAAAACAAACTGCAGCTGGGTAGCCCGGAAATAAAATACTTGGGTCACATAGTAGGGGGAGGAGTGATCAAACCCCTAGAGGCCAAGATAGAAGCCGTTCGTGATTGGCCCAGACCCAACACCAAGAAAAAAGTCAAATCATTTCTTGGGTTGGTGGGCTACTACAGAAAGTTCATCCCGAGGTTTAGCGAGATGGCGACTCCGCTGACCGATCTGACGCGGAAGAAGACTGATGACCGCATCCCGTGGACCAGCGACTGTGAGGAGGTGTTCCGGAGGTTGAAGGAGGCGCTCATCCATTATCCAGTGCTGCGTGCTCCCGACTTCGACCGGGAGTTCATCATCTACACCGATGCGTCTAACAGCGGGGTAGGAGCAGTTCTTTGCCAGGAGGATGAAAATGGTGACCATCATCCAGTGTCCTACCTGAGTAGGAAACTCCAGAAAGGTGAGAGACATTTGGCAACCGTGGAAAAGGAGTGCCTGGCCATAGTATACGCGATTCAGAAGGCCAAACCTTACATCTGGGGAAGACATTTTGTTCTGTGCACTGACCACTCACCACTGCAGTGGTTAAAGACAATGAAAACCCATAATAGTAAACTTATGAGGTGGGCTTTAAACCTGCAAGATTTTGACTTTGAAGTGAAGGTGGTCAGAGGGTCAATGAACTGTGTTGCTGACGCCTTGTCAAGAAGACCCGACGAGTGAAGACGGCGAAGAAACCATGGACTATGTATATTTGGTAACCAAAAGTTAAATGTACCTGTTTATTGAACAGGCTTGGTTTGTATTAATAAAGGTAACTTAATGTATTGCAAATGTTAATGTTTAAAGTAAGTATGGGTTATGGGATTGTGTTATAATGTATAACTGTTTTGTGTTTTGATCCTGGCTGTTTTTTTGGAGAAAAGCACTTTAGCTTTTCCCCTGCAAAACAACTTATAAAGAGGGGAGGTGTCACATACAGCACTGATGGTACCTGTCTGTCATGGGTTTGGAGGGAAAGTTCCATCCTATGGGGAGTGGAAGGCGGGACATCAGGGGGGAGGAGCTGTACTGTATATATATTTGGAGCTTGTGTGGAGAGTTAAGAGTTGGAGTCTGTGTGTCAGACTGGGTACAACTGTTTGTCAGTTAGTACATACCTGATAGGTTCAGGTTTCTATTTAGGTAGCCAGAACTGATAGGTTCAGGGTCTGTGCGTTACCTTAAAGGGTTCAGTGGGAACCAAGCTGTTATATGTGTGTGATTGGGGCTATGCCGTGTTACATTATCCTATTTACCTGATTCTTTTATGTACCCTGTTTGTTATTTCAATAAACCTTGTTCTTTTGTTTAGTAAAATCCATTCCTGGTCTGTGTGACTCCTTATAGGGAATGGTTGGTGGCAGCATAAATACAGGGTGGACAACTCCAGTAGGTCTGGGGTTGTCACAATAGGACCCTAAATTGGTAGCATGCACGTGGCCTGATTGAATAAATCAATTTTAAAGTAGCCAATTAACTAGAGTAGCTTGACGGTCTATTCAAGAAGCCAACGTTCAGACAAACAGCCTTTTTATATTTTATTATAAAAATAGAGATTAATACTAAACAAATTTAGATAAGCAAATCAAGACATCTTTACACAATCATTTCCAAAAGACCCCAGCCATAACCACAAGACATTTTCCTCTATAAAAACCCAAAATAACAAATAAGCTAACTACATTTCCAAACAGAGTTCTATCTTACTGTTAATTTGAAAAATTAGATCCTTTTGTAGTTTTTCTCTAGCGTTCATTCCTCTGGGCAGGAATTCTCTCACTGAGTTCGGGCAGACGTCTCGGCTGTCTCTCCGTCCATCTTCTCCCTTCTGCTTTTCACCCATCTTTCTTAAATTAACAAGTTATGTCCTTGTCCATCGGAGTTTAGATAAGATAAAGGTCATCTTGCTCTTCTGGACTTTTTTTTCTTCTGCTGAAGAACTGACCTTGCACATTTTTTCTCTCTAATTAGCACCTGGACACAAGCGGATTTCTAGCTTTTTCATTGCTACTCTGAAATAAATCCTATAATATACATCTCTATTCTATTTTCATAATCAAATTCATGACAGTAGCCAGTGCAGTTCTTTTAACAGGTGCATTATATGCTCCCTGTTGCTGGCCTCAGTCAGTAGTCTGGCTGCAGAGTTTTGCATCAGCTGAAGTTTCCAAACTGTCTTCAAATGCATCCCCACATAGATCACATTACAGTAATCCAAATGGGATGTAATTAAGGCATGTGTCACTGTAGCAAGATCTGACATCTCAATGAATGGGAGCAGCTGGCGCACCAGCTTTAGCTATGAAAATGCACTGTGATGAGATGGGTTTTTGAGTTAAAATCTTTTCAGGCATATGGGTTTTCTAATTATGAAATGAGCCAGAGAGGTTCCATCTTGTTTCTTTGTATAAAGTATCTTTGCTATGCTGACAGGTTGTTTTCTAGGCGAGCCGAGAGAATGTTATTCTGAGAGCCTGAGAAAGGACTCTGTGTGATTAGATAGATGGGAATTGTTGTGACTCTTTGATAAACCACCGTAACCCAAATAACATCTGGTGCGTATGGGAAAGAAGTCATGTGGTGCAACAGGACTGTTTGCCTAGTAACGAACTCTGATTGGATGACATCGTGGGAAGGTGCATTAAGCCCTTGCCAGTTACTCTTGAAAAAGGAACTTTTTGCCTATGGACATTGTCTTTCAAGACCGATCCTTCAGTCATTCGTGACACATGGGACTAACCTTTACTATACTGGATTATCCTTGGACTTATGGGATTTTTCCCTAAGGACTATGCATGGACTATTTTCTATGGACTGTTCTATGGAATATTCTTTATGGACTTCTTTTCTTGGAATACTCCATATGGACTATGCTCTTGTAATTTGGTAAGGACTATGGTACATTTACTGGATTTTACTTTTCTAAGGATAATGGGACTTTTACTGAATCTTTCTTTTTAGTACAGGATTCTTGTTCTACAGGATCACTGAGGACTATAGCCTTTTTATAACCTACTTGGATTATTTTGTTTTTACTAATGATTTCCTGGAGTGGAACTGTTTTTATTCTTTTTAATGGCTTTTTGTGTTTTTGTAAGGTTTTTGAACACTTTTCTATTTTTCATGTTTTCTTTGCCTCACTACATCTTTGTAACTAAACAGCACAATGCTAGTTTATTTGTTTTGGTTTAATTTGGCTTTGATACTTAGTAACATGCTTATTCTTTAATAAAATAAAGATTATAAAACTCAATTGGTTTCCTGAACAGTACACTTGTCATAGGGTCATCTGAGAGTGCTGCCTCGGCCTAGCTTACTTAGAGTCCTGTCAGTGGTGCAAGTTAAGTCTAAGGACTACAAAGCCCACTTGACCTTTTCATAATAATATCTGAGAGTACTAGGGTGTTCTTATGTGGGCAGACCTGTGAGAAGGAGTGTTGTAGCATGGCTAGCTGAATTTGGACTCATTCAGCCCATTTTAGCATGTGCAAACTCCTGATTGCTCTCTGTCCAGGCTTACACGTGTTTTTGGACCCGTGTTTGCTCGCACTGGCCACTGCCAAGACCTGGGCATCTAAGCTTAGGGATGAATCCAGGAGTACACCTGAGCTTCAGACCTGAGTTTTCAGGGGGAGTGTAACCCCATCTAGCACAAGTAGTGTCCCTATTCCCTCATGTGCCTTCCGAGTGACCAGGAGCACCTCTGTCTTGTCGGGATTAAGTTCCGGTTTATTTGCCCTCATTCAGCCCATTACTCTGATACCAAGCACTGATACCAAGTCAGCTTCCCTGGAATTAGGTGGAGAGGAGAGATAGAGCTGGGTGTCATCCGCATACTTGTGACACCAAACCCCCAAACTCCAGACAACCTCTCTCATCAGTTTCATGTAGATGTTAAAACCCATGGGTGACAAACCAGAACCCTGAGGAATGTCAGTCGCCAGGGTGTTGAACAGGAGTCACTCAGCACCACCTTCTGAGTTCTCCTCTCCAGGAAGGACTGGAGCCATTGTAAAACAGTGCCTCTGAGTCCCATCCCAGAGAGACAGTTCTGAAGGATACGATGGTTGATGGTATTGAAAGCTGCCGAGAGGTCCAGCAAAACTAACAGGGCCACACTCTCCTTGTCCAGTTTCCAGCGTAGGTCATCCATCAAGGTGATCAAAGCTATCTATGTCCCAGGCTAGATAATATGCTTCCTCCAGGAATCCCTGGAGCTGAGAAACCACCACACGCTCTAGTACCTTGCTCAGGAATTGGATGTTTTGAGACTGGCCGGTAGTTATCCAGTACACTGGGATCCAGGGAGGGCTTCTGCAATAGTGGTCTTATTACTGCCTCCTTTAAGCAAGCAGGGATCCTACCCTGCTGCAAGGAGGAATTTACCACTGTATCCTTGCATACACTGCTCCTTTATCTACATCATCTTTTCGATCAAGGTCTGGCACTCTCTACCTTGAAGGTATACTTGTCAGCAATAATTTCCTTCCAACCTAGAGATTCAGAGTTGGCTAGACTGTTTTCACACCCAACTGTTAAGGCTTTCCTCCAGGGCATTCTAAACTTACGCCCACCCACAAGGTCTCCTCTACCACAGTGGTCGCTTCATTTAGTACTTAAGGCCCTCACGAAACCACCATTTGAACCAATGGCCATCTCAGACATTAAGTTGAAGTCCTTTAAGATGCTCTTCCTCGTGGCCATCACTTCGACCAGAAGGGCTAGTGAGTTGGCAGCGTTGCGTCATGATAACCCTTGCAATTTTTTTGGGACAAGGTGGTCCTCTATCCTGATTTGTCCTTCCTCCCTAAAGTAGTGTCAAGCTTTCACCTTAACCAACCTATCTCACTGCTTACACTATTTCTGAATCCAACCTCAGACGTGGAAGGAACACTTCATTCGCTGGATGTTAGGAGAGCACTGGCTTTCTACACTACCAGAACCAAGGGCTTTCGCTCGACGACCATACTATTTGTATGTTTTCATGTTTCTTGTAAAGGTTATGCTGCAGCTCCGTCTACGCTTTCGAGATGGATTGAGTCAACCATCAGTCTAGCCTATCAACTGCAGGGCAAAGACATGCCTGAAGGCCTTCGTGCACACTCCACTAGAGCCATGGTCTCATCTATGGCACTGCTGCGTGGAATAGACATCCCGGATATCTGCAAGGCAGCCACTTGGTCGACGGCGTCCACCTTCATCACACACTACAGGTTGGACCTCCGGGCCAAGACTGATGCTGCATTTGGAAGAACTTTCCTGACATCTGTGCTGCAGTGACGGCCCTCCATCCGGTAAGCGAGCTAGTCAGTCACCCAATTGTGTGCATTCACAGAGTCCACGCTGAAGAAAGAGAGGTTACTTACCTGTAACCATGGTTCTTCAAGTGGTACTCTGTGAATCCACACATACCTGCCCTGCCTCCCCTCTGTCCGTCACTGGCCCTATGTTGCTCTGCGGAATACAACTGGTGGCGCCCAAAATGGAACTGGGGACTAGGCGGGTGGGGCATGCGCAATAGGGGTAATATGTCGTTAATCTTTTTCTCCTAAAGCTCCAGAAGATTCCGAGGTTTTTCTGAGCAGGTGCAGCGCACCCAAATGACCATTCCTCCTCTGGCTGCTTTTATGAGCCAGGAAGGGCACAAGTCCAGCACACATGTGGTGCCATTCACCTCTCCAAGAATCCTGTCCACATCATCCATTAAAACAGGATAAGCCAGGGCCGAAGTTACATCCACCGGGCTCTGTGTCAATTACAGCATCCAAGCAACTTTATCTGCAAAGTGTTGTGCAAATTCCTCACAGCGAGTTGTAGAGTGGCCAATATTTTGTTCTTTTGTTTGGGCATGCACTAAGCCCCTGACCACTTGAAACAAATCCACTGGATGACTTTGTGCAGAGGGAATGGCAACAGAAAAGAACCTTTTCTTCACTGCAGCCACTGCCACAGAATAGGCCTCCAAATGGGCTCTAGCCTATTTTCCACCATTGTCGCTCTAGTCTCCATCTCACTCCTTTCATCACTGCCAGCTCCCTGGTGAACCAAGGGGCTTGCTTGGCTCTACTTCGTGGGAGAGGACACTTAGGAGCGATTGTGTTCACAGCCCTGGCCATTTCCCCATTCCAGAGATCAGCCAGAGCATTGACAGGATCGCCTGCGGAGGCAACAGGAAACTCCCCAAGAGGCATCAGAAAACCACTTGGATCCATCAGTCTCCTGGGACAGAACATCCTAATAGGTCCTCCTTCCCTGCAAAGATTACGAGTTCCAATAAGTCTAAACTACACCAGGTAGTGATCTGTCCATGACAATGGAGCTTCAGAGAACTCCTCCACACCCAGATCACCATCATCCTGCCCAGCATGAAATAAAAGGTCCAGAGTGTGCCCTGCTATATATGTGGGGCCAGAAATAACTTGGGACAGATCCAGGGTTGTCATGAAGGACATGAAGTGCTGAGCCGCTCCTAATAAGTTGGTATCAGCATGGACATTGAAGTCCTCCAGTACTACCAGCCTAGAGGACTCCAACATCACATTGATACCAACTTAGACAGGTCAGGAAGGGAGACTGATGAGCAGCAGGCTGGACAGCACACCAGTAGAATCCCTATTCTGTCCTGGGCACCCACCTTTACATATACACACTCAACCCCAGAAAATTGTGTGGCAAGGCACCTGGTGAGGGGGTGTCATGAGTGCATCTGAAGACCTGGAACCAGAAGGGTTAACTGAGGCTGAAGAGAATGCTGAGAGATCAGAAACACCTGAACCGCCTCCAGATTCTCCTTCCACAGCAGACAAGCTTCAGGCCAGGCTTCAGGAAAGACTTAGGACAAGGAGATCAGAGGATCGCTCGAAGGCTGTCCACAGAAACCTACGTTCATCTAGTCCTGAATATTAACAGGATAGAAAGCTTTCCAGCAGCTCAAGGAGCTGTTTTACTATAAAACAGCTCCCAGTGAAGCCAGAAATTCTGTGGAAGCAAAGAGTCAAAACCTTGGCTTGCATCCATGCTTCTTGCACCGTGTTCCTGACTCTGAACTCTGGACTCTGCCCCTGGACTACGCTGGTATTGGACTTTGGACTCTGACCCTGGACTACGCTGTGTATTGGACTCTGGACTTTGACGCTGGACTTCCTTCTGTGAGTTGATTTATGGACATTGGCTTTGCATTCTTGGTATTCTTGACCCTGGACTGGTTTATCGGATTTCGGCTGTTGTAACCCCCAGGAACGTGACAGATTGCTTCCACCCCCACACTTTTCCCAACATGGAGGGAAAAGCAAATGAAGACTCAGGTCCGCTGAATGCTGTGCTTGCTCAGGTGCAGTTCCTTACCCAGACAGTGGGACAGCTTCAACAGCAACAAATACAATTACAAGTCGACGCTGCTTCTCAAGCTAAATATCCTGTGCTTCCTCCTGAAAAATTTGAAGGACATGTGGAGGAGTTTCCAGCATTCTTGGCACAGTGTAAGCTGTACATTGAGCTGCGCGCCAGAGACTTTCCCACAGACAAAACCAAGGTATGCTTTATAATCAGCTTACTCAAGGGTCAGGCAGCTAAATGGGCTACTCCTATGCTCCTTGCTCCTTCATCCCTGTTAACTAACTACCAGGGTTTTCTGGAACATATCTCAGCCTTGCAAGCTGCCACAGCTAACAGAAAGATTCGGGCCCTGAAACAGGGAAAGGCTTCAGTTTCCCAGTATTCTACCGAGTTCAGACTCCTGGCTCAAGATTTACTCTGGAATGAGGCAGCTCTTATGGACCAATATATGGAGGGGTTAGCTGATGAGATCCTGGATGAGCTAGCACGTGTAGATCGACCCAACACGCTGCAAGAGCTAATCACTCTATGCTTACGCATTGATGGCCGCTTGGAGAGCTGACGCTTAGCACAGGACGGTTCCCGCCTCCTGCAGTCACCCTTGCCAACCCCCAATATCAGACCAGAGGATTCTGAACCTATGCAGTTGGGAACAACTCGGTCCTGCCTCAGCCCTGAGGAAAAGACACGACGCCGCTCCCAGAATCTTTGTCTGTACTGTGGGGGAGCAGGACACTTTGCTTCTGGCTGTTTGGTTAAGCGGCGTAATCTTGACTCTGTGAAACCGTTGCCAGTAAAAGAATTGCCCCATGTCTTAATGGACCCTCAGATGTGGGGCACTTAGCTGGGTCTCCTGAACCATACCTTAGCATCCCGGGACCATTCCTTGTCCCAGTTAAACTCTGCCTGCCAGATGCACGTTGGTTGTTTGTTCATGCTATGGTAGACTCTGGCGCGGATCGCTGTTTCATCGACACCACTTTTGTGAAACGGATCCCTGTACAAGATAAAGAGATCCCGACCCTAGTCGAATCCATAGATGGCCGTCTCCTTCGCTCCAGTCCCGTGACCCAAGAAACCCAACCGGTCATCCTCCAGGTTCAACAGCATCAGGAGCAACTACAGTTCAACATACCCCGTTTTCCACTTATTTTGGGACTTTCCTGGCTCCGAACCCATAACCCCCTAATGGACTGGACACAAGGAGAGTTAGGTTTCAGGGATCCGTGTCCGCATCTGGATCCACCAGCTACCTTGGCCACAGCAGGGTCAGCAGATAAGTCCGTAATACCCTCGGAGTATGAGGACTTTGCTGATGTCTTTGAGAAGAAGGGGGCTGACCAACTACCTCCGCACCGACCCTTTGACTGTGCTATTAATTTGGTGTCTGGGGCACCCCTTCCTTTGGCACGGATTTACCCCATGTCGGAACCCAAACTCGCAGCCTTGAGGGCCTTTCTGGATAAAAATCTGAAACAGGGATTCATCCGGCCATCCACGTCACCTCTGTCTGCTCCTGTCATCTTTGTTAAAAAGAAGGGTGGGGAGCTCCGCCCCTGCAATGATTACAGAGCTTTGAACAAGATAACTGTTAGAGACCACTACCCTCTACCCTTGATCAGTGAGCTTCTGGATCACCTTAAAGGGGCCCAAGTCTATACCAAGTTGGATCTCCGTGGCGCCTATAATTTGGTGCGAATTCGTGATGGTCATGAGTGGAAGATGGCTTTTGGAACACGTTATGGCCAGTATGAATATCTACTCATGCCTTTCGGATTAACCAACGCTCAAGCGGTGTTCCAGCGATTCATGAATGTCATCTTTTGGGACTTGCTCGATCGCTTTGTAATCGTTTACCTGGATGACATTCTGATTTATTCCCAAGACCCCGCTCCGCATACGGAACATGTTCGCCAGGTTTTACAATGGTTACGAGAACATTGACTCTACGCCAAGCTGGAGAAATGTGAATTTAACCTGCGAGAACTTGAGTTCCTGGGTCACATTGTATCTCCCCAAGGGATCCAGATGGACCCAAAGAAGATCGAGATGGTACTGGGCTGGCAGAAACCTCAGAATCGTAAGGATATGCAACGGTTTCTCGGCTTCGCGAATTATTACCATCAGTTCATACCATCTTATGCGGATGTAACCACGCCACTGTCCCGCCTCCTCCGGCCCAAAGAGCCATTCCTTTGGACTCCGGAGGCAGATCCTGCCTTTACCACCCTAAAGACCCGTTTTACCACTGAGCCCATCCTACGCTATCCGGATCCCCAGCTACCGTTTACCGTGGACACAGATGCCTCCAGTGTTGCCCTGGGCGCAATACTGTCCCAGCGGGAGGACCCCTCACAACCACTTTGCGTTCTACTCCTGGCAGTTCACACCCGCGGAGCGTAATTACACCATCTGGGAGCGAGAACTTTTGGCCATCAAAACGGTGTTCGAGGTTTGGAGGCATTACCTCGAAGGGGCCCGTCACCCAGTCCAAGTTTTGACGGATCATCGAAACCTGGAACACTTACAAACAGCCCGACGCCTTAACCAATGCCAAATCCGATGGAGTCTCTTTTTCTCCCGGTTCGACTTCCATATTACTTATGTCCCGCATACCCAGAATCGGAAAGCTGATGCCTTGTCCCGCAAACCAGAATACGCCGTTCCGACCTCTGAAGAAACCCCGATTTCACTGATCCTGCCTCCTTCAATCTTTGCAGCCGTAACCACTTGCTCCCTGGCTGAAAAGATTTGAGCCAGCCAAGCTTGAGAGTCCTGGGCCAAGCAACATCTGCAGGAACTTCAAGACGGCTCGGTCAATGATTTTATCAACCACCAGGGCCTCCTATTACATTGTGGATGCGTATATATTCGTCCGGGGCCCCTCTGAGCTCAGGTCCTCCATCTGAATCATGATTCCCCTCCTGCAGGACATTTTGGTCAATACAAAACTCTGCACTTGCTCACACGAGAGTTCTGGTGGCCCCAGGTTCAAGCTGATGTCGCCCGATATGTTGGTTCCTGTGAGGTTTGCCATTGAGCCAAGGATGTACCAGCTAAACCTTCAGGTCTGCTGCAACCATTACCTGTACTGGCCGGCCCTTGGGACACAGTATCCTTGGATTTCATCACAGATCTCCCGCGGTCACAAGGGTATACCTGTATCTTAGTAATAGTGGACCTGTTTACTAAGATGGCTCATTTTGTCCCATGTTCCAAACCTCCCACAGCTCCTGACACTGCTCAGCTCTACCTCCATCATGTTTTCCATCTACATGGTCTCCCGACGCACCTAATTTCTGATCATGGTTCTCAGTTCACTTCCCGGTTCTGGCAAGCCTTACACTCCAGTTTGGGTACCCAGGTGCACTTGTCGTCAGCATATCACCCTCAAACAGATGGACAGACCGAGTATACAAATGCCACCCTGGAACAGTATCTCCGTTGCTACACCTGCTATCAGCAAGATAATTGGGCTACCCTATTACCCCTGGCGGAATTTGCTTACAATAACACTGTACACACATCTACAGAACAGACACCCTTTGAAGCCAACTATGGGTACCATCCTCGCTTTTTCCTGGCTACTCTACCATCAACCATGGTTCCTGCTGCCGATGGCCCTCCAAGAGCAGCTTCAGCAGGCTAAAGAAGCTTATAAAACAGCGGACGACAGGAAGTGACAAGAAGGGCCACCTCTGAAACCAGGAGACCAGGTCTGGCTTTCTACCCGTCACCTTCGCCGACCTGGCCGAACCCGTAAGTTGGACCCTCGGTTTATAGGACCCTATGTATTCATAGAACAAATCAATCCTGTTGCCTTCCGGCTACAACTTCCAGATACTCTCTGTGTCCACCCAGTTTTCCATCGATCCCTCCTTGTTCCTGTCTCGGCCCCGGACCCTGCTCGACCCTCACCCCCGGCTCCACCTCCACCTGTTCTGATCGATGGCGAGGAAGAATATGAGGTCCGTCAGGTCCTGGACTCCCGAATCCACCGAGGGGGTCTTCAGTATTTTGTGGATTGGGAGGGTTACGGTCCTGAGGATCGATCATGGGAACCCGCCAGTAATCTACACGCCCCTGATTTGATACAGCAGTTCCATGCTACCTACCCCGATTGACCCGGCCCATCTGAAGGGGGGAGTCCTGGGGAGCGGGATAGTGTCATGAGTGCATCCGAAGACCTGGAACCAGAAGGGTTAACTGAGGCTGAAGAGAATGCTGAGAGATCAGAAACACCTGAACTGCCTCCAGATTCTCCTTCCACAGCAGACAAGCTTCGGGCCAGGCTTCGGGAAAGACTTAGGACAAGGAGATCAGAGGATCGCTCGAAGGCTGTCCACAGAAACCTACGTTCATCTAGTCCTGAATATTAACAGGATAGAAAGCTTTCCAGCAGCTCAAGGAGCTGTTTTACTATAAAACAGCTCCCAGTGAAGCCAGAAATTCTGTGGAAGCAAAGAGTCAAAACCCTGGCTTGCATCCACACTTCTTGAACCGTGTTCCTGACTCTGAACTCTGGACTCTGCCCCTGGACTATGCTGGTTTTGGACTTTGACGCAGGACTTCCTTCTGTGAGTTGATTTATGGACATTGGCTTTGCATTCTTGGTATTCTTGACCCTGGACTGGTTTATCGGACTTCAGCTGTTGTAACCCCTGGGAATGTGACAGGGGGATAGAATCATGATCGACTACTGCAACTCATAGATCACTGCAACTCCACCTCCCCACCCCCCAGGCCTGGGCTGCTGCTGCACAGAGAACCCAGGTGGGCAAAGCTGGGAGAGACTAACTCCTTCAGCTTAATCTAGCCAAGAGTCTGTAATACAGGCCAGGCCAGCATGCTCATCCAGGATCAAGTCCTGGATGGCTGATGTTTTCCTTTTTACTGACCTGGCATTCAGCAGCAGCATTTTTAACCCGGGGGACTAGTGCCACAGCTCTCCAGGCTGTCTGAATTAGGAGACCATTTGCAGGGTGACTAGGATCCTGCTCCTTCCCCCTCGCCTACAATGATCCCCTTGTCCCCTCTCCCCATCTCTCTCTCTCCCCAGCACAGTACCAATGGCAGCTCCCTGCTACCTCTCCTTGGCCTTTCTATTTAAAAGTCAGACAGTAACAGGCAGGCAAATAAAAAGGAATCTCTCTAGGCAAGAAGAATGGACCTCACCCCTATTTCTCAATCCCCAAACTGACCAATCAACACACAACCAATGCCGCCCCCTTTGCTGAAAAGGCTCTGCTTAAAGGTCCCTTCTCCCCAGGAGCCAGGTGGCCAGTGTTTATGATGGGGTGGGAAGCAGCCAGATGCACAGGACCCAGTCCTGCAGAGCAGTAGGAGTCTGGAGCCAACCTCCCACAGGGAAAGCTAGCAGCTGACAGCAGCAGCAACACTGTCTCTCGCACAGTGCCCTGTGAGATAGCAGATGATGAAGACTCCTCTGCAGGCAGGAATGCTGGTCACAACATTCTTTTCAACTGCCAAGATTAAGAATCTGCTACATGTGTACATTTAAGTGAAATGGCAGAGGAGAAATACACCTCCAAATGCATGGGAAAAAATAATTAAAAGAAAAATAAATTTTAAGAAGAAACATACTGAAAAGAGGACTGGAAAATGAGGAACTGAGAGAAACTGAAATTAAATTTCTCCATCTCTGCTAGTTTATATAGTTCCGTGGATTGGAAGGCCTAATGGCAGGCATAAGTTCAAAACCACACTGTCTCCAAGGGGAGGGGTGGGCTAGCTCACCCAGAGCATGTATAATGGATATTGCTGTGTGCCTTGTTACCTCTGCACAGTGCTTGAATGCCACCAGAAGGAGGAACTGGCAAACAATTTTTTAAGACTTATACCTGGAAAACTCTGGGATAACCTGCCTTGTCCTTGGAGGCCCAGAAGTTAGAGCTGACTTGACAGCACATAATTAATTATTATATTTGACTAATTATCCCTGTTCATTTGCATTATTATTCTGTCTCCATAGTTTATCTAGTTGGTGAGCTTGGGTGTGCATATGAATCATGGCCAAAGCTGAAAATGCATACTTAAGGAATACATTTATTGCGTTGTCCCAAACCTGGTCGCTATCACTCATTGCCCAGCACTCAGTAACATTTTGTTTGGCCTCTAACAACTGACATTGCAGATAGGTGCCATTTCATAATTACCTACCTGGCACATCTTAAGCACCCGGCGTGCATGAGCCAAAAAAACCTTCCATAAGTTGTTCTGTTTATCAGGAATAGAGATTCTCCTATGACTTCCCTCCTTGCATTTCCTTTTCTTTGATCCTAGAAGAAGGTAATCTGCCCAAGTACATGTGTCTAAACTAGACATGTGACTTGCTTGATTAATCTGGGTAACTCAAAGGGATGGTAAAATCTGTCATTTTTTAAAATAAATTCTTTCCAATCTAAATGGAAAATTTGCACAATTCGTAATTTTAGAAAAAATGTCAATAACTGAAGTGAAATTTCCACACATCTGCATTATCTTAATTCAGTAGCTAAAGTTATTCCCATCATGGAGAAGGTTATGCTGTATTTGCATATGTTACAGATGAAAAACTTAGCTAAAACAGAAGTGACCGCCCTAATTGTGAACAAATATGGTTGAATACAGAGTGATTCAGGCTGAAGCACTCAAAGTCCTGGGCCTGAGTGGACAGATTTCTCATCTTTGTTTACTCCAACAGCTGGGTTTTTTCTCTTTGAATTTTTACTTCTTTCCTTTCCAGATGTGAAGAAACTATCAACTTCTAGAAAATTCTTGTAAAGAAAAAGTGAGTGTCTATAAGGGAGAACTGGAAAAGAATCCTCCTCTATGTTGGGCAAGCAGGTTGTGACCCCAAAGAAGATGTGGCTCAGCCAAAATGAACATCAGGGATTGCCATCACTGGGGCTCCTGCTGAAATCTGCACAGTTGTAGGGGGGACAGCTCCTGCAGCCCCTTGAGAGCTCCCCACTGTTCTTTTTCTTGTTGATTATGCATATTTTCCTAAATTAGATTATGAAGCAGTGGGTGAAAGTAGAGACATAAAGCAACATGTCCCATTTATCTGTTGCTCTTCCTCTGATTAGCAATACAAATTTGGCTCAAAGCAAGATAAAAATTAAGATACTTTGGTGGCAAGGAAGAGGGGTTCAGGAGAGACCAGGCTGGCCCCCTTCTTCACTGTCCTTCCACAAGCAAAGACCTTTTTCTTCAGGCCTTTCTCATAGTGGTTGGTTGCATGAGAGAGAGCTCTTAAAATGTGATTGTTGCATTTCTATTGTTTGTAATGTGTTTTTAGAACCAGTTTCATCTGCCAGTTTCAACATTAAAAGGTAAAGGTTTGCCTTGACATTTAGTCAAGTCATGTCTGACTTTAGGGCACAGTGCTCATCCCCGTTTCCAAGTCGTAGAGCCAGCTTTTATCCGTAGACAGTTTCTGTGGTCACATGGCCAGTGTGACTTAGACACAGAACGCTGTTACCTTCCCACCGAGGTGGTACCTATTTATCTACTCGCATTTACATGCTTTCGAACTGCTAGGTTGGCAGGAGCTGGGAGAAGCAACGGGCGCTCACTCCGTTGCATGGATTCGATCTTACGACTGCTGGTCTTCCCAACTTGCAGCACAGAGGCTTCTGCGGTTTAACCCACAGCGCCACCATGTCCTCATAATTTCAATATTACATTTTTAAAATTCTTTTTAGTACTGAAATAACGTATTGTTTTTAGTCTTTAATGATATTTATTTTTTAATACTGTAAACTTCCTTGGGTCCTTTTCAAGAGAAAGTTGGGGCATAAACATTTCAAACAAAACCTTGTCACTTTGGGACTTATGGATCACACTTCACCTTCACGCCTTTTTTGGTTCATAGACTTTTGATATGTCTAGGAATCAGCTGTGAATTATTCTAAAGGTCATGTCTGCTAAATTTACAACAGGGGGTATGTCCTCCACATTTTCCATTTATATTCTTCCAGACAGCTCAAAGCAACATAACTGCTGTCCTCATCACTGTATGTCTGCAACAATCTATAACGTATGTTAGAATGAGAGAGATAAACAGGGACCGACTCATGAATTCTATATCCCACCAAAGATGGCAACATTGATGCCCCAAAAACTTCCAGCCCAATGTTCTCACCACAATGGCCCCTCTGTTGCACTGTAATTAGTGACAATTGTTAGTTCCAATTAGAGTTGGCCCATTGTACAAATCTGAAAGTCTACTCAGATCGATTGGTTTACTTTAGATGAGACTATTGGATCTGTGTCCTGAAAATACATTGAAAGGAGATAAACATTGGGTCCATGTTGCAACTAAGAAGGCTGCAAGGCAATCTGCCTCTTTTGACCTAAGAGCCCATGCCTTTTAAGAGAGAAAGAGAGAGTATTTGTGTTATAGTGGACTTTGTGCAAATCATGTTGTACCAACAACAAGGTGTCAGGTGTGTCCAGCCAAAATGTCAGAAAGAAGAGCGGGGTGGGGAGAGGGGAAACAGAACAGCAAACCATGCCTATGCCTACTGCATTTAAAATAGGTGATAGTTACTCACATGCAGACCTTTGAAGGTCACTGTATAATTTCAGAAGGTGGCCCTTCAATCATGGTTCAATAGATTGTGTTTGTATTTGCAGTTTGTTTCTCAGCCCACTCTCTTTTTCTGCCGTCCAGAACAGATTGCCTCTGTACTGGAGGAACCATAGGATTCGTTCTTTTGCATTAGTTCATTGATCATAATGAAATATGGCAAAATATCAATAGTTCACAGGCTGAGACATTCCAAGGATTCATAGCTGAATGCTTGCATGAACAGTTAAATAAAATTCTGCTTCAGCTTCCATTTAGAGAGTGATTTTCAGAAAGATAACTTAACAAAGGGGAGCTGAGCTGCCTTCAACATTTCATTATCTGGGAGAGCAGACGAAGCCCACACAAAAGAATAACACTGGAAAACAGGACTCCTCCTCACTTATTATGCATTTACTCTGCAACCCTGGACTCCTGTTTCCCTATGTTTGAGAAAGGGTGAAAATTGTTATCTAGCTATTCTCTTCCATGGCCACACCTAATTTTACATACTTCAACCATGCTGTCCTTAGACCCTTTAACCATTTATGGGGATAAAGATGGTCCTTAGTTGGCCAAATCTGTCAGTTTTGCTTCTGATAAAAACATTCTGATTAAAAAAAACGAACTCAGTTCTGTTAAAATTAGGAAAGGGTCATATGGCTGTGCAAACAATACAAATACAGGAACAAGTGATACCTTTAATGGACCACTAAGTTTTTGTTGTTTAGTTAAGTCATTTCCAACTCTTCGTGACCCCATGGACCAGAGCATGCCAGGCCCTCCTGTCTTCCACTGCCTTCCGGAGTTTGGTCAGATTCATGTTGGTAGCTTCAATGACACTGTCCAACCATCTCGTCCTCTGTCGTCCCCTTATCCTCTTGCCTTCACACTTTCCCAACATCAGGGTCTTTTCCAGGGAGTCTTCTCTTCCTATGAGATGACCAAAGTATTGGGTCTCGGGGTTGATTTCCTTCAAAATGGATAGGTTTGTTCTCCTTGCAGTCCCGGGGACTCTCAAGAGCCTCCTCTAGCACCACAGTTCAAAAGCATCAATTCTTCAGCGGTTGTCAGTTATTGGTCTCATAAATGAGATCAAAAACCACAAAACAGGAAAATCCAGGCTTCCCTCACTTCCGATTGAAGTGAACTGCTTGAGTCAACACAGTTCCGGGACATGAACTCTTGGACAACCTGTATTTAAGTCTGTTTCGATTTTGCTAAAAAGAAACCACTTAATATGACTTAATCTTGGTAACGTAAGGCCAAATTCATTATCTATAGGGAAACTGTTCTGTTCAAAGGACTAGAAAGGCCAATTATTAAACAACATGAGTTTATTTAAGTGAACAAAGAAAACATTTCTCTACAATTTCATTTCTAAACATCAGCATAACGTTCAGCACCTTCTATAAAAGTTAACTATTGAACAAAACAAACTCTAAACTATAAACTAAGGAAAATAAACTATATTCTTACGCAGTCCATATTGTTAAATCAGGTCCCTTCGTCTGGATCAAAGATATTCAGCGCCATATTTTTGGATACCCAAAACTCTCTTCTTCTTCTTTCCTTCCCTCAAGAGTCCCTTTTTCCAACCTCTTGTAAATTTTCCAACCTGCCCCTTCCTGACATACTCAACCAATCACGAAGGAAGGAATTAACATAGGGTATGCCCTACTTTCTCACCAACTACAAAGAATTGTTTATAATTCAGGTTAGAAATATTTTGACTCTGCTGTGTTTTCCTCTCCAGCTGC
Source organism: Pogona vitticeps (assembly GCF_051106095.1). Lineage (NCBI taxonomy): Eukaryota > Metazoa > Chordata > Lepidosauria > Squamata > Agamidae > Pogona > Pogona vitticeps. The sequence continues at coordinate 14,527,952 of NC_135795.1, forward strand.
AGTGATAAGCTTGGCGACATGAAGCTGAAAATAACTACTAGTAATTTTCCAGAACTTAGCCTGTGTCAGACTCAAAATGGATCCTCTATGGTTAAAACATGACTACATAACCCATCTCTAATTAGAAAAATACATTTCATCAGCCTTCTTTATGGTCCAGGTCTCACTTCCATACATGGCTAATGGAAAAACCATAGCTTTGACTATGCAGACCTTTGTCAGCAAGGTGATGCCTCTGCTTTTTAAGATGCTGTCTAGATTTGGCTTCAGCTCTGCTCTCAGATTTGGCTTCAGCTCTGCTCTCAGATACAGATAGCAGCGGACACAGGTAACATCAAGGGAATGTATGATGGTATCAAGCAGGCTTTAGGTCCAATACAGAAGAAATCTGCTCCCTTGAAGTCTACTACAGGCGTGATCATCCAGGACCGAGCACAGCAGATGGAACGCTGGGTGCAGCACTACTCTGAGCTATATTCTAAAGAGAATGTAGTAATGGAAGAGGCACTAAATAACATTGAGTGCCTGCCTCTCTTGGAAGAGCTGGACAGTGAACCAACTTTAGCAGAAATAAAAGCAGCCTTGGATTCCCTTGCCTCTGGCAAGGCACCTGGAAAGGACAACATCCCCGTTGAAGTTTTGAAGTGTTGTAAAGAGATCATCACCACTGAGCTGTATGAACTCTTTTCTCTTTGCTGGAGAGAAGGTGGAGTACCACAGGACATGAAGGACGCAAACATCGTCACATTGTATAAGAACAAAGGCGACAGGGGCGACTGCAATAACTACCGTGGTATCTCTCTTCTCAGCGTTGTAGGGAAGCTGCTGGCCCGTGTTGTGCTGAAGAGACTTTAGGTGCTTGCAGACAGAGTGTATCCAGAATCACAGTGTGGTTTTCGAGCTAACAGATCCACCACTGACATGGTATTCTCCCTCCGACAGCTGCAGGAGAAATGCAGGGAACAACAACAGCCACTCTTTGTGGCCTTCATAGATCTCACAAAGGCCTTTGACTTGGTTAGCAGGGACGGACTTTTTAAAATACTTCCCAAGATTGGATGTCCACCTCAACTCCTTAATATCATCAGGTCCTTTCATGAGGAAATGAAGGGCACTGTAGTTTTTGATGGCTCAACATCAGATCCCTTTGACATCCGAAGCAGAGTAAAACAAGGCTGTGTCCTTGTGCCAACCCTGTTTGGGATCTTCTTTGCTGTCATGCTGAAGCAGGCCTTTGGAACTGCAACAGAAGGTGTCTATCTCCGGACTAGATCAGATGGAAAGCTCTTTAATCTCACTAGATTGAGAGCGAAGACCAAAGTCCAAATGAAATGCATGCGGGACTTCCTCTTTGCTGATGATGCAGCCATTGTTGCCCACTCTGCTGAAGACCTCCAACAACTCATAAATCATTTTAGCAAGGCCTGCCAAGACTTTGGACTAACTATCAGCCTGAAGAAAACACAAGTCATGTGCCAGGGCGTGGACTCACCTCCCTCTATTACTATCTCCATGCAAGAACTGGAGGTTGTTCATGAATTTGTGTACCTTGGCTCAACAATCTCTGACACTCTCTCCCTAGATGTCGAGCTGGATAAACGCATTGGGAAAGCAGCTACCATGTTCTCTAGACTCACAAAGAGAGTATGGCTTAATAAGAAGTTGACGGCATACACCAAAATCCAGGTCTATAGAGCCTGTGTCCTGAGCACACTCCTATACTGCAGCGAGTCCTGGACCCTTTGTGCACGGCAGGAGAGGAAGCTGAACACCTTCCATATGCGTTGTCTCCGACGCATTTTTGGTATCACCTGGCAGGACAAAGTTCCAAATAGAGTAGTCCTAGAACGAGCTGGAATTTTCAGCATGTATACAATATTGAAACAGCGCCATCTACGTTGGCTTGGGCACGTCGTGAGAATGGCTGTATGGAGAATTAGTGCAGGGAAGCCGCCCCCGAGGGAGACCACAGCTGCGTTACAAGGACATTTGCAAGCGGGATCTGAAGGCCTTAGGAATGGACCTCAACAGATGGGAAACCTTGACGTCTGAGCGTTCAGCCTGGAGGCAGGCGGTACATCATGGCCTCTCCCAATTTGAAGAGACACTTGTACAGCAGACCGAGGCAAAGAGGCAGTCCTGAAACAAGCAAAACCAGGGAGCTGGACAGGGGACAGATTGGATTTGTCTCCAGTGTGGAAGGGATTGTCACTCTCGAATTGGCCTTCTCAGCCACACAAGACACTGTTCCAAGACCTCCATACAGAGCACGATACCATAGTCTCTTGAGACTGAAGGATGCCTACTAGATTTGTCATGGCTTTTCTCCCAAGAAGCAGACATCTTTTAATTTCGTGGCTGCTGTCTCCATCTGCAGTGATCATGGAGCCCAAGAAGGTAAAATCTGTCACTGCCTCCATATCTTCCCCTTCTATTTGCCAGGAGGTGATGGGACCAGTGGACATGATTTTAGTTTTTTTTTATGTTGAGTTTCAGACCGGTTTTTATGCTCTCCTCTCTCACCCTCATTAAGAGGTTCTTTAATTCTTCTTCACTTTCTGCCATCAGAGTTGTATCATCTGCATATCTGAGGTTGTTGATATTTCTTCTGGCAGTCTTAATTCCGGCTTGGGAGTCCTCCAGTCCAGCCTTCCGCATTATGTATTCTGCATATAGGTTAAATAAGCAGGGACACAATATACAACCTTGTTGTATTCCTTTCCCAGTTTTGAACCAATCAGTTGTTCCATATCCAGTTCTTACTGTTGCTTTCTGTCCCACATATAGATTTCTCAGGAGATTAGCCCAGTGGTTTTTTCCTATTTTCTTCAGTTTAAGCTTGAGTTTGCTATAAGAAGCTGATGATCAGAGCCAAATTAGCTCAAGGTCTTCTTTTTGCTGACTGTATAGAGCTTCTCCATCTTTGGCTGCAGAGAACATAATCAATCTGATTTCGGTATTGCCCATCTGGTGATGTCCATGTAGTCGCCTCTTGTGTTGTTGGAAAAGAGTGTTTGTGATGACCAGCTTGTTCTCTTGACAAAACTCTATTAGCCTTTGCTCTGCTTTGTTTTGAACTCCAAGGCCAAACTTACCTGCTGTTCCTTTTATCTCTTGACTCCCTACTTTAGCATTCCAATCCCCTAAAATGAGAAGAACATCTTTCTTTAGTGTCAGTTTTAGAAGGTGTTGTAAGTCTTCATAGAACTGGTCAATTGCAGCCTCTTCAGCATTGGTGGTTGATGCATAAACTTGGATTACTGTGATATTGAAAGGTCTGCCTTGGATTTGTATTGAAATCGTTCTATCATTTTTGAGATTGTATACCAGTACAGCTTTTTCCATTCTTTCGTTGACTATGAGGTATTTCTTCTACGGTATTTATGCCCCCAGTAGGAGATATGATAATCGTCTGAACTGAATTCACCCATTCCCGTCCATTTTAGTTCACTGATGCCCAGGATGTCAAGGTTTATTCTTGCCATCTCCTGTTTGACCACATCCAGCTTACCAAGGTTCATAGATCTTATGTTCCAGGTTCCTATGCAGTATTTTTGTTTGCAGCATCGGACTTTCCTTTCACTTCCAGGCACGTCCACAGCTGAGCGTCCTTTAGGCTTTGGCCCATCCACTTCATCAGCTCCGGAGCTACTTGTCCTCCGCTCTTCCTCAATAGCATGTTAGATGCCTTCCAACCTGAGGGGCTCATCTGCCAGCATTATATCTTTTAGCCTTTTTTTTCTGTTGATGGAGTTTTCTTGGCAAAGATACTGGAGTGGCTTGCCAATTCCTACTCCAGGTGGATTGCATTTAGTCAGAACTCTCCACTATGACCTGTCCGTCTTGGGTGTCCCTGCATGATATAGCCCATAGCTTCTCTGAATTACTCAAGCCCCTTCGCCACGACAAGATAACAATCTGTGAAGGAGGGACCATTAAGAGTATAAAACAAACAAAAAACAAAATAAAACAGTAATAACAAAAAGCTTTCAATGATAAATCATCATCAAGACTTGTGGGCAATTCCAATTTATATGTTTTTATTAATGTCCCAAATTCACAAAGCTGATGATGCTGAAGCCAGGTCCACTTCTTTGATGGAGATAGTGCAGTATTCATGATGTTTTCAAGCTCCTCCTCAGCTAGCACTTTGGAATTTATGGTCCATCTCTTAAAACAGAGAGGACAGCCAAGCATTCTGCCCCCGCCACTCCCCCTTCTCTGTGTTTTTGAAACTCAAAGAATTTCTGTTTGACTAGGGGAGGAAGGAATGCAGAGGAAGATGACATGCTTCTAACAGAGATGGGATTAGGAATTTAGTTAAACCACCAGGAATGGTTGATTTAAGGCAAATTAAAGCCAAATGAATGGTTTTATCTGGTTGATGCTTTCTTTAGATTGTTTGGTGTTAAAATCCATGATGTTTGAGAATTTGTGTTCAGTGCCCTGAATGCCCTGATCAGCCATTCTATGGTATCTTACAGTTCAGGAAAAATCAGAAGAGTTTACCCTTCTATTTTATTTAAATTTTGCAAGTGTAGATAAATTCTGATTCAAAGGGGGGCATTCCTGGCCCTTTATTTCATTGGTTCACTGAATTATTCTGCATCTCTTCCAGTTCCAGCTTTTTCAGAGACAGATAGATGATGCCAAAGCTCCACTCATTGGTTGAACACATCCATGCCTGGCAGCATGTCTTCAGGGCTTTAACCAAAAGTCTTTCTCATCTGGGGATTGAATTTGGGACTTTTTACAAACAAAACATAAGGTTTGCCGCCACACAATATCTGCTGGGAACACAGGAATCTGCCTTTACACTAAATCAAGTTATTAATACATCTTGCTCAATATTGTGGACACTGAACAGCAGTCATGAAAGATTTTAGATAGGGGTATCGCTCAGCACTATATGGGGAGGTCAGAATTTGAACTCAGGGCTTATGGAGGGAAAGACCTACCACTGATCTATGGCCCTTTGCTCTGTCGGGTAATACAGAAGCATGTGAAATAGCTCATTAGGAATGACTTCAACTAAACATGGATAGGACAGTTTTTCCAGGACTAAGAAATAATTTAGATTACATACTAATTTAGATTCATACCTCTCCTGTGAACAGCTTGTGCCAAATTGAATTTTATGTGTTTATGATATGGGATTACAGTCTAAAGAGCCAAGGTGGAGCTACCTAATTAATTTCAGTTAATTTTATTAAGAGGCTTAAGGCAGTATGTTAACCAGTCTCCCAGGAGTACAAATCTACATTTGTGTTTCATCCACAAAAGCCAACCCAACACTCTATAGAACCTGATAATTAATAGCAACATTATCACTCCAGCATATACCGATTTGCATATCTCACTAGGGCATGGCAGCAAGGCTGATCTTCTGTCTTCTCTTTCAAGAGCAGCAGGCATTCAGAACTGGACAAATCTGAGTTAACAGGTCACCATAGTCACTGAATATCCACAGCTGGAGCTGGACATTTTCCCTTCGGCAAACTGAGCACTGACAACCAGGCTCGGTGCCGCCAAAATTCAAGCAAGACTGGATAGCTGTCCTGTCTTGACCACGATTAGAGGAAACTCACAGACACAAGACAGCATGATTAAGTGTAGAACCACAGAAAGATGTAATGTTGCTCCAACAATAGCCAGGGATTGGATCACATATTAAGGCAAGTGTATTTCCTCCTCTTTCGGCTTGTGTCCTGCCAGCCCTTCCCTGCTCAGTGGGTGGCCACCTCTTCCAGATTCCAAATCCATGGAGCCCACACTAACTTGTACAAAAACAATAGAGTTTATTGAAATCTCAGAGGGGAAATCAAGAGCAAATAACTTTGCTCTCCAGGGCTAATTGACTCCATGAGTCTTAGCATTGCACTGGATATTCCAAGTCTACAATGTCTCCGTGGTGGGTGCTGCTGGCCTCCAAAGCTTGAGGCCTCAACAACTGAACCCTATATGACTGCAATGAGGGCAGGATATGAGACATACCAGAGGCCCTGCTCCTTGGCTTGTTGCTCTCTCCAACTCCAGCTGCTGTTCCTCACTTTGGTGATACCAGTGAGCACTGCAGTTGCTTTGAGATGAAGTCTCTTGCTTAGGACTCCCACAGCTCGATATGCTTCCTTCAGATCCTCTTCAGTGTCCCTCCAGGTCCCCCCTACTACTACACATTTATTACATCTGGGGACTCTACCCCTACCTCCAACTTAGTATGCCCTTCTATCTCCTCCAGTATGGCTTTTAAGTATAGTCCCCAGCTTCCCCCTGATGTTGACAGGGGGCAAATTGATGCTAACTGGCTTGGTGTAACCCCTGTGTCTTTATCTCTTGCTTTGGGGGAATGGCATCTATTTGTGTTGCACAATATAGGGGTGTGGCATACAGTTCTGCTCTCACCTGTCCATCACAGCTGGGCGGGGGAACCTCAGCCAATGAGAGGACGGAGGGTGGTGCAGAAGGGGGAGGAGCTGGATTATATAAGGGGTGTGTGTGATGTGTGAAGAGAGTTTTGGAGAGTTTGAAAAGATGAGAGAAGTTGATTGAGAGAGTGAGATAGATTTGAAAGAGATAGTCAGTGAGGGAAAAGTCTGTGTGATCTAGTAATTGAGAAACGTGATTAACAACTTGATTTATTACCTGTGATTCACCCTTTTTATTTTGTACAAATCAATAAACACTTTATTTGTTTGAAAGAAAAACTTGTCCTTTGTGAGTACTAAGGATAGGTTGGTGGCAGCAAGTGAAGAATAGTAGTGAGCACCCTTGGAGGCCTGTATTGGTAGAGGCTTGAGAGTGGCTCGCTACATAAATTGGTGTCCAGCGTGTGGGATACGAAGTGATCCAGTTAAAGCCTTGTACTTGAAAGATGCCCAGAGCAGATCTTTAGTCAGGGATGTCTTAGTGGACTCGTGGGTAACCTCCTAGGACTTGTCTCACAGGGAGAAAGTCTAGTAGGAGGGCGTTGAAACTCAGATTGGGGGACTGAGATAGGGACTCTGGTTCTATGGTAACCATTTCTAGGGGGTGATTTGCCCAAAGCAGAAATCTGTGGCAGGTTGGCTAGCTTGCCCTGAGTTCAAGGGGAGAACTCTGAGGGGACAAAGCGGAGCCAAGGGCAGATAAGCTCGTCGTCATTGTTTAGTCGTTTAGTCGTGTCCGACTCTTCGTGACCACATGGACCAGAGCACGCCAGGCCCTCCTATCTTCTACTGCCTCCCGGAGTTGTGTCAAATTCATGTTGGTTGCTTTGCAGACACTGTCCAGCCACTCATCCTCGGTCGTCCCCTTCTCCTCTTGCCATCACACTTTCCCAACATCAGGGTCTTTTCCAGGGAGTCTTTTCTTCTCATGAGATGGCCAAAGTACTGGAGCCTCAGCTTCAGGATCTGTCCTTCCAGTGAGCACTCAGGGTTGATTTCCTTTAGAATTGATAGGTTTGTTCTCCTTGCAGTCCAGGGGATTCTCAAGAGTCTCCCCCAGCACCACAATTCAAAGGCATCAATTCTTCGGCGGTCAGCTTTCTTTATGGTCCAGCTCTCACTTCCATACATCACGACAGGAAAAACCATAACTTTGACTATTTGGACTTTTGTTGGCAAGGTGATGTCTCTGCTTTTTAAGATGCTGTCAATATTTGTCATCGCTTTCCTCCCAAGAAGCAGGCGTCTTTTAATTTCATGGCTGCTGTCTCCATCTGCAGTGATCATGGAGCCCAGGAATATAAAATCTGTCACTGCCTCCATATCTTCCCCTTCTATTTCCCAGGAGGTGATGGGGCCAGTGGCCATGATCTTAGTTTTTTTGATGTTGAGTTTCAGACCGGTTTTTTTTGCACTCTCCTCTTTCACCCTCATTACAAGGTTCTTTAGTTCCTCCTCACTTTCTGCCATCAGAGTGGTGTCATCTGCATATCGGAGGTTGTTGATATTTCTTCCGGCAATCTTAATTCCAGCTTGGGATTCCTCCAGTCCAGCCTTCTGCATGATGTATTCTGCATATAAGTTGAATAAGCTGGGGGACAATATACAGCCTTGTCGTACTCCTTTTCCAATTTTGAACCAATCAGTTGATCCATATCCAGTTCTAACTGTTGCTTCCTGTCCCACATATAGGTTTCTCAGTAGATAGATAAGGTGGTCAGGCACTCCCATTTCTTTAAGAACTTGCCATAGTTTGTTGTGGTCAACACAGTCAAAGGCTTAGCAGATAAGCTAAGGGGGCTCAAATCAGCTAAACCTGGGATAGGGGAAGCTGGTAATTCAAGTTGTTTTGTTGCCTGAGGTAGGGAAAAGAAGCTCTGTCTGTGGCGAGAGGCCTAGCTGGGGGCAGAGGCCTAAACACGGTAGCTAGCTTACCAGTGGATGAGTGCTGGGGAAAGCAGCAACATTATAACACAGAGACTCTCACTGACAGCAAAAAGTGTACTTTTTAAAACGAGGCCTGAAAATTGAAATATAAGCCTGAGGAAAGGAACATGCCTTTAACTAGGGGAAAGAAAGCTGAGCAAGTGCCTTGTGTAATGGCAGCTGTGTCAGATAATGACAATGGGGATGTTGAGGAGGGATTTACCTCAGATCAGGAGAGAGAGACCTCAAGGGAAGACCCAATAGAGTTCAGAAAGTGGAAATTGGAGCTTGAAATGAAGGCCAAAGTTGAGGAAAGACAAGCCAAAGCTGAGGAGAGACAAATGGAGGAAAGACTGAGGCAGAGAGAAATGGATGCAGAATTGGAAAGAGAGAAGATTGCCTTAGAGAAAGAGAGAATGGCTTTTGAACTTAGGAGGCTAGAACAGTGGTTCTTAGGAGGCTAGAACAGTGGTTACTCAGGTGTTTTTGAACTGCAACTCCCAGAAACCCCAGCCAGCACAGCTGGTGCTGAAGGCTTCTGGGAGCTGCAGTCCAAAAACACTTGAGTAACCCAAGGTTAAGAACCACTGGGCTAGAACTAGAAGCTCAGGCCAATAACAGCAATGGCAGAGATGACTCTAAGGGGAGACAGTTGTCAAAGGCAGATCTAAAAAGATTCCCTGTCTTCAGAAAAGGGGATGATCCAGAATCATTTTTGGTGATGTTTGAAAGAGCATGTGAAGATTTTTATGTGAGGGATTCGGAAAGAATGATTGTCTTGAGATCCCAAATTAGTGGAGGTCTGGCCGAGATCTATGCAGAGATGCCTTTGGAATTAATTAAAAATTATGATGAGTTCAAAAAGTTAGTGTTTGCCAGGTATGGCATAAATTCAGAACAGTTGAGACAGAAATTCAGGTCTCTGACCAAGAAACCTGATGAGTCTTACTCTCAGTTAGGGGCAAACTTGTCCAGATATCTGGACAAATGGCTGGTACATTAAAAAGTTGAGACAGTAGAAGACCTTAAAAATATTTTTGGATTGGAGCAGTTTTATTCTCTCTTACCTGGAGAACTGAAATATTTAGTCAAGGACAAGAGACCCCAAAATTTGAGAGAGGCAGGGGAGATTGCTGATTTTATTTCCCAGATCAGAAAACCAAGTGGTTATGAGGGAAAGGTTGTGAGAAAAGTGTGGGAGAATGCAAATAAATTGCCCAGAGGACAATTTCAGAACCAGCAGAAGGTTGGAGGCCATTTTGTGGGCAAGCCCTCAGACCAGAACCAAGCCAGAAACCAAAATTTGGAGGGAAAAGGAGTTAAGGGTGCTGGGAAGGATCAATGGAACGTTAGGACTTGTTTTCGGTGTAATGAAAAGGGCCATATTGCATCCCAGTGTGGTAAAAATAGAGAATTTGGACCACAAAAAGGGAATTTAAGTAAGCCTAAAGCGGTATACTGTGTGCAGCAGGAACAGGTTGACCCACCAGGGGAGGAGTCAGTCGCTATGGCAACACCAGCTGAACTCTCTACACAAGCTGATAATATTGAACCTTATTTCCCTTTGGCAGAAGTTAGACATTGCTTTTTAATTAAAACAAACCAAGAGTTATTTCAAATGGCTGGGGACCATATTTATATCTTTGATAATAAATACATGGCTTTGAGAGACTCATGTTCACAAGTCACCCTATGTCACCCTGACCCTGATATAGTACCTCAGAAATACATCTTAAAAGGGGAAAACATGTTTGTGAAGGGAATTGGCGAAAAAGCTGTCATCTTGCCTGTGGCTGAGATACACATTAGGTACCAGGGATGGGAAGGACCTTGGAGAATTGGAATTTCTTCACAGGTGCCAGCAGCAGTTTTAATTGGAAATGACCTCTCTGAACATGTAAAAAGGGTTTTAGTTATAACACGTTCCCAACAAGAGAAAGCAGAGGCAGCTGAGGAAGGGAGTGACAGTCAGAGGAAGGGAATGCCTGACAGTATGAACTCAGCTGAGATATTTCAACTTAATATTCCCCAAAACAATATGTTCAGTCAGGAACAGAAAACAGATTCCACACTGAAACAATGCTTTGAGAACGTTTCTGAAGTAAAGTTATCCCCTGAAAGACCTGAGAGGTTCCACCTTGAACAGGGCTTATTGTACCGAGAGTCTCTAAGGAACCCCAAGAAAGGGGACAATCTTCAAAAACACTTAGTGGTTCCTTTGAAATATCGCCAGCAAATATTAGAAAGTGGACACTCAGATGTATTTTCTGCTCATCTAGGCATTAATAAAACCAAGCAAAGAATATCACAAAATTTCTACTGGCCTGAGATGAGAAGGCAAATTAAAAATTTCTGTCAGAATTGAGGGGGGCGGAGTTTCGTCATTGTGTTGTTCAGCTGCACCCAGAGAGTTCTCTCTGGGGAAATGCTGGAAACCAATCAGTCAGGACACCTTTAGGAACAGCAAAGGTGAAGAAAGAGCTGGGAGAAGTTCTTCTGCGCCGTGTGTGGGCAGCGGAGGAAGGAATGAGAGGCGGCGGCTTATCATTTCACCCTCTGAAGAGATTCACGAGGCACTGACTGACCGGAACGCCATATTTTTTGTCTTGGTGATGAGCAGTGAGTACTCTGTTACAGAGGGGAATAGATTATTTGCAGTTAAAAATGGACAATAAATAACAAGACTGGAAGCCTTGAAGCTAATGAGCTCCTTTCTGACCGGCCATACCTTAATGAGCTAATGGGAAAGCGAAACTAAAAAACAGTGAGGCCGGTCTGGGTCAGAAAAATAATAACTGTGCCTGGAAACTGTTTGATGTTAAATAACTATGGACTGAGCCTATCTGGATGTTGCAAAGAACTTGACAGAGCTGGCAATAACATAAACACCGGCTCATAAGACCCTGGATCGATGTGTTATCTACAGGGAGGAGAACCCCACCCCTCCATCTGTCTCTTTCTTTGTTCCCTGAAGGGAAGCTTCTGCTAAGTGGATCAAAGGTCGTATGTGCGGGAAGTGTGACCCCTACTGGAAGAAAGTGGAATATTACTGAAAATCTCACAGCATTTAACTGATTTCTCTACTTTTGCATCAAGAAGGGAATTAAATTGTGGATATACTGAGGTGGGAAGGCATGGTTTTTCCCCCCTTCTTTTTCCTTCACCTCTTTGCCCCTTGTTGCATGGTCCCCATCTCCACTTCGCCTCTCCTTGTCCTAATCTGGCTCTGGAAAGAACATTAGGAGCTGCAAAGCACTGGAATATGGACCTATATTCTGGTGTGATTTTTATTCTGATGAGACTGCATGTGGTTTGAACTCCTTTCTTTGTGAACTCCCTCAGTACAAGGGTCTTGCACTCTGGTGTGATCCTGGTGAGACCCGCATGCTGGTGAGATTGTACCTGGTTTGAACTCACTTTTTTGCTAAATCCCTCATTGGTGGTTAAAGGACACTGGGACCAGAACTTTATGTGACACTAACTTTTGTGCCTTTGTGGTTCCACCTGGAAGCCTATGTCAAGTGGACTTATAATGCACCAGAAAGGACACACGGTGGGAAAGGACGATGCCTACTAGAAGAAAGTGGAATATCACTGGCATTTAACTGACTTCTCTGTCTCAGCAATAAGAAAGGAACAAAACGGTGGCTATATTGAGGTGGGAAAGGAATGGTCTTCGTTTATACTTTTTGTTTTGTTTTCTTGATCTAAACTGGCTCTGGAAAGAACATTGGGAGCTGGAAAGCACTGGAGTATGGACCTATATTCTGATGTGATTTTTATTCTGGTGAGACTGTATGTGGTTTGAACTCTTTTCTTTGTGAACTCCCTCATCTCCCCGGTAAGCCACTGGTCACTAGAACTTGGGGTAGCACCAACTTTTGTGTTTCTGAGGCACTGCCTGGCCTGGATTTCCATAGAAGGACTCGGTGAATAACTTGAGAACTGTGGTGTATCAAAGCTGAATTTGGAACTGTTAAACTAAAAACTGTAATATTGTGATATAAAGACGAGGGGAAGGTCTGGGGGAGGTGGTGGATAGTGGGTTCTGAAGTTGGATCGAATGAATAATGGCTGCAAAAAACCTTAAATCCCAGACACCAGGAACCTCCCCAGCCCAAACATCAGAACTAAAGAAACTGACCTCCCAGAAGTCAGAGAAATCAGATAAAGAATGGCAAGTGATGATGCAAACGCTGTTGATGTCAGGTTTTGAATAGATTAACCAACGTCTCACACAAATGATGAGCCAAATGACTCAGATGCAGGCGGAATTAACTGAGACAAAGGAGCAAATAATGCAAATAAAAACTAAGACGCAAGACATAGAAGGGAAAATGGAAGATACAAATGCCAGACTAGGCAGAACAGAAGAAACAGTGCAGCAGACACAGAGAAACCAAAAGCAATGTAAAGATAGACTGGTTATTCTGGAAATGGAGAGAGCTCTTAAAGTGCTAAGGATTCAGAATGTACCAGAAAAGGATTCCGAAGATCTGGAGACAGTAATGAGTGAGGCCCTGGTGCCAGCGATAGAGATGGATGTAGCGGAGTTCCACCAAGGTCTAGAAGTAGCCTACAGAGTGAGCACAGCATATGCTAGAAAAAATAAGCTACCTAAAGAAGTACATCTGCGATTCACGAAGAAGGCAATCAGAGACAAAGTCCTAAGAGCCGCACAAGAAAAACAATTGACAATAGAAGACAAGCAAATTAACGTCCTAAAACAAATCCCTTGGCAAGTGAGACAGAGAAAAAATAATATACCACCTTGGTACAGTTACTTCAACAAAATGGAATCTCATACAGATGGCTAACACTGGAAGGACTATTTTTTTGGATTGATACACAGAGATATAATATAACGTCTCCAATGAAAGCAAGAGATTTCATAGAAAAAAATGAGAAGAAATTGAAAAAACCAGGCGACAAGGAACCAGAAGAAAGATCCCGAGAGGAACAAACACAGTTACCACAACCAGAATCAGACACGGAATCAGAAGAGCAAGAAACAAATGAGCCAAGATGCACCAGAAGCATGATGAAGAAAAAGCAAAAAGATAGTAATTCCAAGCAAGATGTCTAGAAAACAAATGAAGATCATATCAGTAAATGTAAATGGCCTAAATTCACCCCCAAAAAGAAAAAGGGCCTTTCTACAACTACAAAAACAAAAATATGATGTTATTTGTATCCAGGAAACCCATATGAAAAGAAAGGACTTGAAATTATTAGAATGCCCAAGATTAGGAAAACTATTTGCAGCTTCAGAAGTGAGTAAGAAGAAGAAAGGAGTTGCTATATATATCAGGAAGGAATGGGAACCTCACCTGACTTTTGCCTCAGAGGATAGAAGGATAGTAATGGTGGAAATTCAAAGAGAATCCAAGAAATTGTTAATAGTCAATGTCTACGCACCAAATGGAAACCAGGAAAATTTCTATAAACAACTGCAACGGGAATTGGAAAATAAAGACTATGACCATTACTGTATAATTGGAGATTTTAATGCCGTCTTTGACAGAGAACTAGATACAAAATCAGGAAAAATAAGCAAAAAGAGGAGAAACATCATCCCCAGAAAGTTTTTACAACTACCAGAAGAATTGAGTATGGTGGATGCATGGAGAACATGTAATCCAAAGACAAGAGACTATACCTTTTACTCTAAGAGGCATAAATCATGGTCAAGGATTGATGCATGTTGGATGTCAACAAACCTGATGAGAGAATTAGAACTAATAGATATTCTCCCCAGCACATTCGCAGATCATAATCCAATTAGGTTACAAATTGGCAGTAAACCAAGAGAATTCAATTGGAAACTTAATATATTACATTTAAAAAATGAAGAATTCAAGAAACAAGCAAAAGAAGAAATGGATCTCTTTTTTAAACAGAATATAATGCCGGATATTTCAATGCGCACAGTCTGGGAGGCAAGTAAGGCTTTCTTTAGAGGAACTGCTATAAGATTTGGAGCAAAATTAAAAAGAGAAAGACGGAAGAAATATGAAATTCTAGAAAACAGTCTAGCTCTGAAAGAGAAGCAGCTAAAACAAAATCCAACAAATAAAGATTTGATAGAAAAGATAAAACATATACAACACCAAATAAATATATTGCTCACTGAAGAGACCGCAAAGAAGCTCAAATTTGCAAAGCAAAATTTTTTTGAGAACGCAAACAAACCAGGAAGATGGTTAGCATACAAATTAAGGAAAGAGAAGGAGAAGACAATAATCCGAACTTTGAAGGATGAAAAGGGAATAGATAGATTTAAACAGGAAGAAATAAAAAAAAATTGCTGAAGATTTCTACCAGAAATTATATGTAAAAAAAGAAGTAGACAGAGAAGCCCAGGAAGAATATATACTGAAACACAATGATATGAAATTGAGCAAAGAAAAAATCCAGGCCTTAAACGAGCCCATAACGTATGCTGAAATCATGGAAGCCCTTTAAAAAAAAATGGGAAAGCACCAGGTCCGGATGGTCTGCCAGCAGAATATTATAAAGAACTGGAAGAGGTGCTACTTCAGCCATTTAAGAAGTTGATAGAATGCGTTGAGGAAGAAGGAGAAATACCAGCAACATGGGCCGAGGCAACAATTTCTCTTATACATAAGGAAAACACGGAAGGCAAAGAAATACAAAATTATAGGCCGATTTCACTACTGAATGTAGACTATAAAATCTATGCCACTATTTTAGCAACTAGAATGAAAAGAATTTTAACCGACTTGATCCATCAAGATCAGTCTGGGTTTCTCCCCAAAAGACAGATGAAGAATAACATAAGAATAGTTTTAAATGCCCTGGAATATTACGAAGCACACCCGGAGAAACAGATGGCCATGATATTTTTAGATGCGGAAAAAGCCTTTGACAATCTTGACTGGAACTTTATGATACACACGTTAGAAACACTGCAGGTTGGAGAAAGATTTATGAAATTAATCAAAGCAATATATACTGAACAAAAGGTAAAAGTAAGAATCAACGGCAAATTATCAAAAGAAATCCAAATGCAGAAAGGTACTAGGCAGGGGTGTCCACTCTCTTCACTTCTATTTATTCTGACTCTGGAAATACTTAACGAACAAATTAGAAGTAAAAAGGAATTGAAAGGATTAAAAGTGAAAGGTCAAGTTTACAAACTCCAGGCCTTTGCGGATGATCTAGTTATTATACTGGAAGAACCATTGGATTCAATAGAAGACTTAATGACAACGCTAAAAAACTTTGAGGACATGGTAGGAATGAAAATAAACCAAAAGAAGACTAAACTACTTACCAAGAACATGAGAGAACAGGAACGACAAAAGTTAATAGAGAAGACGAACTTCCAAGAGGAGAAGAAAATTCGATATTTAGGAATACAAATCACAAAGAAGACAAGCACATTATTCAAGGATAACTACATGAAACTAATGAAGGAGATACAGAACAATTTGGAGAAATGGGATAAATTACAATTATCGTTGTTGGGAAGAATTGCGGCGATTAAAATGACTATCTTGCCAAAAATGCTATTTTTATTTCAGTCAATTCCTATCATGTTAAAGCAGTCATTTTTTAAAGAATTCAATAAGATAATTATGAGATTTATATGGCAAGGTAAAAAACCAAGAATTAAAATTAAGGCTATGCAAGATGCTAAGCAGAGGGGTGGCTTTGGTCTTCCTGACTGGGAATTGTATTACAGATCTTGTATTCTAGATTGGATAAAAGAATGGATAACTTTAGAAAATGATAGATTACTTAGCTTGGAAGGACATGATTTGCAACTAGGCTGGCATGCTTATTTATGGTATAAAAAGGACAAAGAACAAATTTTTTTAAATTCACATATGATAAGAAAAGCTTTGTTGGTAACGTGGAGAAAAATTGCACAACAAGTTTATTATAAAATACCTGCATGGGTGTCACCCATAGAAGCCTTCACACAATCCAATCTTATGACAAAAGCAAACCTTCTAAGATATCAAGAGCTATTTAAAAAGGATGGTGAATTAAGATCTAAAGGGGAATTAGAGTCGCAGATTGTTTATTTAGACTGGTGGCCTAGAATTCAGCTAGAATCCAGATATACAAAAGATAAAATAGAGGGTTTCTACTTCGAACAAACTGTCTTTGATAAACTGTTATTGGGTTCAAAAGAACAAATTGTTAAGAAAATGTATAATTATATGTTGGAAATGCAAATGCAAGAGGAAATGGTTAAAGAACCTATGATTAAGTGGGCACAAAATATAGGGCACAACATTGATATTGATCAATGGCTGAAAATATGGCAAAATAACATAAAGTTCACAAGATCGGTTAATTTTAAGGAGAATATATATAAGATGTTCTATAGGTGGCATATGACCCCTGAAAAACTGTCAAAGATGTATACTGATGTATCAAATAAGTGTTGGAAATGTGAAACACAAATGGGAAGTTATTATCATATGTGGTGGTCGTGTGGGGTAGCGAAAAAATACCGGAAAAGAGTGCATGTTATGTTACAACAAATTTTGCTTTGTAAAGTACCACTAACCCCAGAATTGTTTCTATTAAGCATGATACCCGATAACATAGATAAGTCAAAGGAACATATAGTTATATATATTATTACAGCAGCCAGCTAGAAATTGGAAAAGTACGGCGGTGCCGGAACAAGAAGATCTGATGGAAAAGATACGGGAAATAGCCGAAATGGACATCTTATCGGAAGTTATGAAGGACCAATCCTTGAAAGGGCAACAGAAAGATGGGACTTATTTTATAAATGGACTGAATTAACAGGTAGTAGCTGAATATATATAGTGAAATGAGAACCTTATACACAAGGCAGAAAAGAGTAAATAGAATGATTTTGGATTTGATATGGCAATAGGTATAGATTGGATATTAGTATGCTATGATTTCCCCTCTCCCTCACAAATCCCCTTCCCTCACAAACCCTAACCCTCATGTTGCTATGTCACCCTTTATGTAAAAAATAAAATAAAATTATTTAAAAAATTTCTGTCAGAATTTTGATGTTTGATAATGTGATGATTTGTGTTTTTATGTGTATTAGAATGGGATATGTAGTCCTAAGATTGTCCCAATAGCATCCATCTTGATTTAAAGTCTGCTCTGTAGTAGGAAAGTTTTTCATGCTGTTTCAGAGAAGCTTCGCTCTCTGATTATCTCGTTGCTAAGATGAGTAGAGAGCAGAGACTTTCGTAGTCAAAATAATTCTGCCACAAAACATGATAACAACTCTCAAGCTCTCATGAGAAAGTTAGGCGGGACAACAAGATCCAGGAGGGGGTGTTCCTTATGAAGAATTCTGGGAAGAAGAAGGAAGTTGGTAAGGAGTTGAAAAAAGATGGAGTTGGACTGAGAAACGTCAGACATGTGCTTTTTCCCATAATGGATTATAACTTTGCTATGGACTATTTTTTTTACCATGGACTGATGGAAGTTAACTGGATTTCATCTGGCGTCAGCCTATGAAGACCCAAGACACGTGAGATGGGCTGTGTTATGCTTTTTATTAGTTAGCATAATTCTATTTCTTTATTTTTATAGCTGGAGTGGGGAGGGGAGTATTCCGTTTGTCTTGATATGAAGATGTACCTACTGAACTATTTTACCATCAACTGAAACCTTTTCTAAAGCAATTCTTTTCAATAAAGCAGTAATGATTTGATCTGCATGCATTGGTTCTTGTACAGACTAGCTGAATGTCTAATTGGCCATGTGTGTTTGCTACCAAAGATTTAGAGCCAGATTATTCTAATTATAATGGATATGTCTGTGTGTGTTGCTTTCTTAATAAAGGAGATTGGCTTTTGAGGAAGAAATTTAGACAGGACCTTGCTGAGACCTAAGGGCTCTGCTCAGCAGTCAGAGGTTTGTCTGGATTTTGGACTCATCCCAGTTTCCGGCACCCCCGTAAATCTCTTTGGAGATAAGGGGCTGCTTACATGGTTGGCAGCGGTGACATGAAACACGGGCTTTGATTTATTGCGTTTACTTTGGCTTAAGTTGAAAGCAGCAAGCATCTCGATGCATGTGCTTTTCACAGCTGGGAAACCCCAAGCCTTGGCAGAGGGATTTCTTCCACGCTATTTACTTTGAAGGGCTATAAATCAGCTATATTGCATTTTTCTTTTCAGCTAAGGGTCTTAAAGAAAGACTTAGCTTTCAAGCGAAGTCTGTTAAGAACTAATGCCTTAGTTATGTAATTGGGCTGTTCAATGAGTGGGCATTTTCATGCAAGTAAGCGGTCACCCTTCTGAAGCTCCAGGGTAGGGCTGTTTTCTGCCAGAGTGTTTTATGACTTTGCCCTCACCCTACAGTTTCGGCTACAGGGGCAGGGAGAGGATTTTTCCTTTTGGGTCAACTTGGCATCTGCGTTAGTTGCAGCTTGCATGGAGCAACACTTAGCAGGAGAAGAATTTTTGGAATTGCCTGGAGAGCTGTTTGTGACTCAGAGAAAATTTAAGATTGGTGGTGCATCTGCTAGACTGCCTTTGGTTAGTAAAGATACGAAGGCCTTGCATCAAGAGCTTTTGGAGGCTGTTGAGCACGACGTCTTGACTCAAAGCGGAGCTAAGCAAAGGATTACTTATGGTTCTTCACAACTAAGAAGGGAATTACAAAAGGGCAATATAATGGCTAAACTCCCAGCACAGGACATCCAGGACCTACTTGGATCTGATCCAGATCAGACTTGGTCTAGGTTGCAACGGATGGATCAGGCAGAGGAAATGGCGGGTGCCAGCACTCCAGTAGGGAGGGGAGTGCCAGCCAGAGACATTTCTGATGGAACAGCAGGAGCAGCAGCAGCAGCAGCCGGTGCTGAGGGTCCTGATCCTAACAAGAGTCTATCACCAGTGGATAAGTTAACAATGATGTTTGCAGATTTTGTTGCTTGTCACACTCAATCTATTCATAATCAGAACATTGCTGATCAGTTATTGAAGCAGTACAGAGAGAAAAAGGTGGAGCATTTGGTTTATGAGCTGAAGGAAAAAGAGGAGTTTAAGAACTCAATAGCCAGTGTTGATAGAAGCAATCTACCTTACTACCATGATGGCGATGATATCTTATCATTTTTATCTCTTTATGAACAAGCGTGTCGAGATCTTAAGATACCGGAGGCCTGGTACCTCAAGCTATTGCGTACTCAGTGTTCTGGGCAACTTGCCAACTTGGTAGCCAAATTATCTGATGAGGACACTGACTGGCCTATTTTTAAAGAGGTGGTAAAGAGAAAATTTGGTTTTACTTCGGAAATACTGAGGCAGAACTTTAGAAAACTGAAAAAGCAGCCTAATGAGTGTTATTCTGCACTAGCTGACAAGATAGAACATCTAGGTGATCAGTGGTTGAGCTCCTTGGGTGTCAGTACCTTTGAGGATTTAAGAACTGCGTTGTACATGGAGCATTTTCTTAATTTGGTGCCTTCAGAAATAAGGAGTACTTTGTTGGAGAGAGACTACAAAGACTTGCAAACCCTTGCTTTAAAAACTGATGAAATTCTCTCCTTTAAAAGGCCTGAAGCAGCTGTTAGAATAAAGACTGCACCAGTAGTCCCTAAGAGACAGAGTCAGCCTGATTTTAGAAAGTCTTTTTCTCAAGAGCCCAGGCAAAGTTCATTTGAGCAACGCAGGAGTCTAGCTCTTAGCCAGAGTAAAACACCTCTTAAATGTTTTGAATGTGGTGGCTCTCATCTGCGATGAGATTGCCCAAGGTTGAATGTGCCAGCTAGCCAAGTTAAGGAGCCAGCTAGAAAAACACCTGTTCCAGCTCCACGGAGATCTAAAGCAGGCACTCCCAAGATGGCGTATGTAAGTTCTGTGCCAGCGGGAACTCAGCAAGTGCCAGCTGCCAGTAATGCAGTTTCTGTGCCTCACCAGTCAAGCATTGTGCCTTCACAGAGTCAGGAAGGAGTACTGTAACCCCTTCGCAAGCCAGTGGAATGCAGGCAGCAGTAAACCAATATGTGCCTAGAATTTTGGACTTACAAATTGCTGCAATTTCATCAGAAATTGTAAAAGAGACAACTTCAGGAGAGAAATTTTCCATTATGGATCCTGATTGCATAGTACCAGCTACACAAAGGGACTGGGCAACCCGCACATTTTCTGAGGTGGTTTTTCTTCACACACCTGGAGGTGATATGGCTTTAAGTGCTTTTCGTGACTCGGGTGCCGACATTTCTTCGATAAGCAGACATTTTCTAGACCCCACCTTGATCCTGAACAACCTGAGGTGTCCAGTAAAAACTTACGGGTCTATAGAGACTGAGCAGAAGTATGTCGCTTTGGCATATGTAAAAATTACCTACAAGTCCTGGTCAGGTGCAAAACATATTTTAACCCATGAGGGAAAACCTGATTTCCTGCTTGGAAATGATCTTGCCTTTTTGGATCACATGCAAAGTCAAAATGCGGCTTCGATGCAGGTAATCACACGTTCTCAAAGTAGGGAGATGCATGGTCCTGAACTGGAGCAGGAATCCACTAAGGATAGCTCAGATGGAGACCTTATGCAACAGCAGCCTCTTGTGACCAAACCTGATAATGCAGCTACAACTGAAACTAAGATGGAGGATGTGACCCCAATGGGATCGGAGGACTTTAGAATGAAGCAACTTAATGATCCCACTCTAGCTTCATTGAGGTCACAAGCAGACAACTATGCTGAACGTCCTGTGCATCAGCAAGTTAGTTTCCTGTGGGGAGAAAATGGACTTTTGTACAGGGAATATTTCCCCAAATCCAACTTGGATGCCCAACCTATTCAACAGTTAGTCGTGCCTACTGAATATAGACTGAGAATATTAGAAATGGCTCATGACCATCCGAGTAGTGGGCACCAGGGAATACAAAAAACCCTAAAGAGGATTTCTCAACATTTTTACTGGCCTGGTATTTCAAAAACTGTAAAGGACTATGTCAGTTCTTGTGACTATTGCCAACGCACAGGCCATCAAACTGACAAGGTAAAGGCCGAAATGCAGATTATGGAGATTCCTGACCAAGTGTTCCAGTGTTTGCAAATGGATGTGCTAGGACCTTTTGTTCCTACTAAATCTAAGAAGAAATACATCATTTCTTTCATCTGTTCAGCCAGTAGGTGGATCGAAGCCTATGCTATTAGCAACCTTACAGCTACCACCATAGCTAGAGTCATCGTGGACTTGTGCTCACGTATTGGAGTACCATCCAAAATAATTTGTGATCAAGCAGGAGCTTTTACAAGTGAACTTATGCATAAGATCTGCGAGATAAGTGGAATAACCATCAGTTTTAGCACGGCCCATCATCCTCAATCTCATGGTATGGTGGAAAGAGGTCAACAAACTTTGCTTAGGATGATTAAAACTTTGACCCAAGAATATGGAAACATTTGGGATGAACTTTTGCCTTTTGCTTTGTTTGCTTACCGTAGCTCAGCTCATTCTTCACTAGGTGGCTTTTCTCCAAGTGAGGTGGTGTTTGGAAGAAATCTACAAGGACCATTGGACTTCCTGAAATCCGATTGGGAAGGTGTGGTTAAAAGTAGTACACTGTGCCAGTTGCTGATTTTGTCAGAAAACTTCAAGAGAAACTCTTGGCTGTCCAGGAGTTGGCCAGAAACAATTTGTTGGACGCTCAAGCAAGTCAGAAGTTCTTCCACGATAAGAGATCCAGACACAGGGAATTTTCTGTGGGTGATTTGGTACTTGTTCTGAACCCACTCAGACCTTCTAAGCTAGAAGTTGTCTGGGAAGGTCCAGGTGAAATTGTTCAAAAATTGGGAAATGTCAATTATCTTGTCAAAATGTTGGATTCTAATAAGAAACCTGTTCTTTACCATGTCAATAGTTTGAAACTGTACAAAGATAGATCTGCAATGGTTTTTCAATGTCATGCTGAATATTTTCATGCTGCAAATGAACCTATTGATATGTTGTCTGAATTGCAAGATGCAGGTACATGGTCTGATAATTTTGTTTTAACAGGTACCGTTGATCAGAAAGAAAGGTTGTTTCAAATTTTAGAACAATACCAAGATGTGTTTTCAGATAAACCAGGTTACACCAAATTGATCAGTCATGTGATAACTACTGAGAACAATGCCCAGCCCATACGGTCTAGCCCATATAGAGCAATTGGTAATCATGCTATCCAGATTGAACAAGAGATACAAAAATGTTATCTTTGGGGGTGATTGAACTGTCATTCTCCCCTTGGGCTTCTCCGGTGGTACTGGTGCCAAAACGTAACGCTATGGGTGAAATTCTCAAGGAAGTAAGATTTTGTGTTGATTACAGAAAGTTAAACAGTGTTACTGTTCCAGATCCATACCCATTGCCTAGAATGGATGATTTAATTGAACATCTTTCAAAGGCTAAGTTTATCAGCATTCTCGATCTAAAGAATGCTTATTGGCAGCTCGATTTGGCTGAAGATTCACGAGATAAGACCGCTTTCATCACGCACGTGGGAACTTTTCGTTTCCGACGATTGCCATTTGGTTTGAAGAACGCTGGTGCTTCATTTCAAAGGATGATAGACAAACTTTTACAAGGTTTACCTTTTGCAAGTGCTTATCTTGATGATGTTGCTATTTTCAGTTCTGATTTTGATTCTCACATGTCTCACATTGAAACTGTTTTGTCCAGACTTCAGCAAGCAGGACTGACAGTCAAAGCCAGCAAATGTCAATGGATGCAAGGAAAAGTCATGTACTTAGGTCATTTGATTGGGCAAGGAGAAATTCAGACTCTGCAAGCCAAAGTACAATCTATTAATGATTGGCCTATTCCAAAAACTAAGAAACAGGTACGCTCGTTTTTGGGCCTAGTTGGCTACTACAGAAAATTCATTCCTGATTTCAGTCATTTGGCTTCACCTCTCACAGAGCTCACTAAGAAGAGACAGCCTGTCAAGGTGAAGTGGACACCAGAGTGTCAAGGTGCCTTTGATGCTTTAAAAGCTAAGATTACGGATGCACCTATACTGAAATCCCCTGATTTTGACAAACCATTCATTTTACAAACAGATGCCTCTGAATTAGGCCTTGGAGCAGTATTGTTACAGCAAGGAGAAGATGGGAACCTTTACCCTATCTCATACTTCTCTAGAAAACTCTTGGATAGAGAGAGAAATTACGCAGTACCTGAAAAAGAGACTCTTTCTATATTTTGGTCTCTAAATTTACTTAGACCTTACTTATGGGGGCGTAAGTTTACACTCCAAACAGATCACAGCGCTTTAGTTTGGTTGCAGAAGATGAAATCTCACAACCAAAAATTGTTGAGATGGAGTCTAGCATTGCAAGATTTTGATTTTGAAGTTCAACACATTCCTGGAAAATTGAATGTTGTGGCAGATGGTCTTTCTAGAATGTACTGTGAAGATTGTTATGAACCTGAACGTTGAAACAATGTATTCAACAGTGTGCTATGTTTCAGTATTGTAATAGTTAATCTGTAGTTGAATTTTGAGATATAACCAGTTAATTACTTTGAATTACTTTTTAGTTACTTTTGCTTGATTTCTTAAAATTAGATCAGATTTACT
Organism: Pogona vitticeps; assembly: GCF_051106095.1. Lineage (NCBI taxonomy): Eukaryota > Metazoa > Chordata > Lepidosauria > Squamata > Agamidae > Pogona > Pogona vitticeps. The sequence continues at coordinate 14,551,860 of NC_135795.1, forward strand.
GCTCTGAATTTTAACGATTATCAGGGGGGGCATGTGTTTTTATGTGTATTAGAATGGGATATGTAGTCCTAAGATTGTCCCAATAGCATCCATCTTGATTTAAAGTCTGCTCTGTAGTAGGAAAGTTTTTCATGCTGTTTCAGAGAAGCTTCGCTCTCTGATTATCTCGTTGCTAAGATGAGTAGAGAGCAGAGACTTTCGTAGTCAAAATAATTCTGCCACAAAACATGATAACAACTCTCAAGCTCTCATGAGAAAGTTAGGCGGGACAACAAGATCCAGGAGGGGGTGTTCCTTATGAAGAATTCTGGGAAGAAGAAGGAAGTTGGTAAGGAGTTGAAAAAAGATGGAGTTGGACTGAGAAACGTCAGACATGTGCTTTTTCCCATAATGGATTATAACTTTGCTATGGACTATTTTTTTTACCATGGACTGATGGAAGTTAACTGGATTTCATCTGGCGTCAGCCTATGAAGACCCAAGACACGTGAGATGGACTGTGTTATGCTTTTTATTAGTTAGCATAATTCTATTTCTTTATTTTTATAGCTGGAGTGGGGAGGGGAGTATTCCGTTTGTCTTGATATGAAGATGTACCTACTGAACTATTTTACCATCAACTGAAACCTTTTCTAAAGCAATTCTTTTCAATAAAGCAGTAATGATTTGATCTGCATGCATTGGTTCTTGTACAGACTAGCTGAATGTCTAATTGGCCATGTGTGTTTGCTACCAAAGATTTAGAGCCAGATTATTCTAATTATAATGGATATGTCTGTGTGTGTTGCTTTCTTAATAAAGGAGATTGGCTTTTGAGGAAGAAATTTAGACAGGACCTTGCTGAGACCTAAGGGCTCTGCTCAGCAGTCAGAGGTTTGTCTGGATTTCGGACTCATCCCAGTTTCCGGCACCCCCGTAAATCTCTTTGGAGATAAGGGGCTGCTTACAGATAAAACCAAAGCAAAGCTATGCTTTTTACCGGTAATTTCTACCCCATTCCAACGTATTGGCGTGGATATTATAGGACCATTGCCTAGATTTATTCTGACCATTGTGGATCATGCCACACGATACCCAGAGGCCATTCCTCTGAGGAATATTGAGACTCATACTGTGGCTGATGCACTGCTGAGTTATATGAGTCAAAAGGGCTTCGCGTCAGAAATAGTAACTGACTTAGGGACATCTTTCACCTCAAAGCTCATGCAGAGACTGTGGCAAATATGTGGGATCAAACATTTAAATATTTCCCCATATCACCCGCAAACTAACGTGCTCACAGAGAGATTTAATGGTACCCTGATGCGCATGATTAGGGCCTATTCTGCTGAGAATCCTTACAATTGGGAGCATAGAATACAACTTCTGTTATATGCATATAGGTCTGTACCCCAAGACACTACAGGATTTAGTCCTTTTGACATAAGACATAAGACATAAGAAATTTATTTGTCATTGCACTCACAAGTGGGTGCAACGAAATGGGGTGCTCTTCCCCAAGGTAAAACTGGACAACACCACTACAAAAAAAGTTAAAAATATACACAACACTCACCATACAAATATAAATACCCCATTTCTCCCAGCAATTAAAATTCCACCAAAAACTTATGACCCCGCATTTAAACTCAATACTGCACTTGGGTAAAAGCTGTTCTTGAATCTGCTTGTCCTTGCTTTCAATACCCTAAATCTCCTTCCCGATGGTAATAGTTCAAAGAGCTGATGTCCCGGATGAGAGGAGTCTTTCAGTATGTTAGATATCTTCCTCTTACATCTGTTCTTATACAATTCTTCCAAAGAGGGGAGTGAACAGCCAATGATGTTTTGGGCCATCTTAATCACCCTTTGAATTGCCTTTTTCTCTGCCACTGTGCAGCTCGTGAACCATACACAGAGACAGTAGGATAATATGCTCTCAATCGAACTCCGATAGAAGGTGGTTAACAGACTCTCAGTCAATTGCTGCTTTCTAAGAGTCCTTAGGAAATACAACCGTTGCGCCTTCCTGATTAACGCAGCGGTGTTTGCACTCCAAGTCAGGTCATTTATTATGATGGTCCCAAGAAACTTACATTCAACCACCTGTTCCACACAAACTCCATCTATATTCAGTGGCTGAATGTCTGCTCTTTTTTTCCTATAGTCCACTATAAATTCCTTGGTTTTTTGGATGTTAAATAGAAGATTGTTTTTTTTTGCACCAGCGGGATAGCTGTAATACCTCGTCCCGATACGCAGACTCATCATCCCCAGAAATAAGTCCTACTAGTGTAGTGTCGTCTGCAAATTTGATAATTCTATTACTGGGATGGTTATTGGTGCAATCCGATGAATAAATGGAGAACAGTAGTGGACTAAGGACACAACCTTGTGGAGTGCCAGTGCTGAGTATCTTGTCAGTAGAGATGTAATCATTCAATTTAACCCTTTGTGGATGATTTGTTAAAAATTGAATTGCTGTTTGGGAGAAAAGTGAGAGGACCCCTTGACTTACTTAGACAAAGTTGGGAGAAAATACAAGAGTCTGATCCTGAAAACGTAATATCGTATTTAGACAACCTGATGAACACTCTGAAAAAAATTTAGAAATGGCTGCTGAGAATCTACGAGGTCAGAAAAATAAGCAAAAAGTCTGGTATGACAGAAAAGCCAGGGAAAGAAGTTTTAATTCTGGAGATGAGGTGCTTGTGCTAAGACCTCTCAAAGGGAACAAATTACAACTAAATTGGGCAGGACCATTTAGAATTATTGCCAAAATGAACAACCTTAATTATGTCATTAAGGAAGATGGGGAACCAGGCAGGAGGGTGGTTCATGTTAATATGATCAAACCATATTATAGGGAAGAGAACAGAGTGTTGTTTGGCATGAAGGAAGCTGACAATGAGAAACATGACTTACTCTATTGGGAAGGAAGGGGGAAAACAATATATAACCCAGAAGATGTCAGAATCAGCCCTGTACTTTCCCATGAGCAACAGTGTGAATTGAGGACCTTGGTTACAAAGTACAAACAGGTTTTCTCCAGCAAACCTGGGTTAGCCAAGGGAGTGGTGCACAAGATTGATACTGGAGATGCACCCCCACAATCAGTTACTCCATATAGAGTCACTGGGCCATATGCTGAGAAGGTGCGCAAGGAGCTAGATGATATGCTGAAAGAAAACATCACTGTTCCTTCATCCAGCCCTTGGTCTGCTTCTGTAGTCTTGGTTGACAAACCAGATGGCAGTATTTGATTTTGTGTTGATTATAGGAAGCTGAATCATGTCACCAAGCCGGATGCATATCCTATGCCCAGATTAGACAACCTAATAGAGACCATATGGGGATGTCAATATATTTCCTGCCTAGACCTAACAAAAGGATTCTGGCAAGTGAGAATTAACCCCAAAGACCACGAGAAAACAGCCTTTTGTAGCCCTTTTGGTCTATACGAGTTCCGTGTCCTGAGTTTTGGTCTAAGAAACTCACCGGCAACTTTCCAAAGACTTATGGACCAAACTTTACAGGGACTTAGTGATTTCACAGTGGCTTATATTGACGACATAGGTATTTTTAGCCACACCTGGAAAGATCACCTGTGTCACTTAGAGACAGTGCTGCAAAGATTAATAGCAGCTGGGATAACAGTGAAAGCGAGCAAATGCCAGCTGAGTAGCCCTGAATTGAAGTATTTAGGTCATGTAGTAGGGGGAGGTAGGATTAAATCCCTGGAAGCTAAAGTGGAAGCTATAAGTAACTGGCCTAGACCCACTACCAAGAAAAAAGTCAGATCTTTTCTTGGGCTGGTAGGCTATTATAGGAGATTTATTCCTAGATTCAGCGAGATAGCAGCTCCTTTAACTGACTTAACACGCAAGAAGAGTGCTGACTGTATCCAGTGGTCCAGCAGCTGCGAGGAGGCGTTCGGAAAGCTGAGGGAGGCATTGATAACCAACCCAGTCTTGAGAGCTCCTGATTTCCAGCGCGAGTTTACCATCTTTACCGATGCAACCAACTCCAGGTTAGGAGCCGTGCTGTGCCAGAGTGACGATGGCGGAGATCTTCATCCAGTGGCATACCTGAGTAAGAAGCTGCAGGGAGGTGAGAAACATCTGTCCACCATCGAGAAAGAGTGTCTTGCGATTGTGTATGCGGTGCAGAAACTTAAGCCATACATCTGGGGAAGACATTTTGTCCTGTGAACTGACCATTCCCCACTATTGTGGTTAAGGACTATCAAAGCCAACAACAGCAAGCTGATGAGATGGGCTTTGATCCTGCAGGACTTTGATTTTGAGGTTCAAGTGATTAAAGGGACTCAGAAATGTGCTGCAGATGCCCTCTAGAAGATCAGAAGACTGAAGAAGAAAAATGGACTCTTAGAATGGCGAAAGTATTAAAAGTTTGTTGTACATGTACCCACTGATATATGTTATTTGTTATGTATGCATATGAAATTGGATGTAAGTATAATTTGTATGTTGTAGTCTAATATTAAGCATATGCATGAATGATCTTTGAAAATGTTAATGAATGTATGGGAATGATATGCAGGTTTACTTAATGTTTATGAAAAAGTTTAATAAATGTAATAGTGTTATTAGGATAAATGTATTGTTGTATTGCTCCTCGTTGTTTATGAGAGGAAAGCACTTTAGCTTTCCCCCATGAAACAACTTGTTAAGTGGGGAGGTATTGTGGCATACAGCTCTGCTCTCACCTGTCCGTCACAGCTGGGCAGGGGAACCTCAGCCAATGAGAGGACGGAGGGTGGTGCAGAAGGGGGAGGAGCTGGATTATATAAGGGGTGTGTGTGATGTGTGAAGAGAGTTTTGGAGAGTTTGAAAAGATGAGAGAAGTTGATTGAGAGAGTGAGATAGATTTGAAAGAGATAGTCAGTGAGGGAAAAGTCTGTGTGATCTAGTAATTGAGAAACGTGATTAACAACTTGATTTATTACCTGTGATTCACCCTTTTTATTTTGTACAAATCAATAAACACTTTATTTGTTTGAAAGAAAAACTTGTCCTTTGTGAGTACTAAGGATAGGTTGGTGGCAGCAAGTGAAGAATAGTAGTGAGCACTCTTGGAGGCCTGTATTGGTAGAGGCTTGAGAGTGGCCCGCTACAAGGGGCTCCAAAGAAATGGCATGGATCTCCTCAGGAGGCATGATGATGGTGGCTGTGGGATTCTATGAGGTTTTCCAAAAAAGTAAAAATTCAAGCCCTACCTTTAGGAAAACATACCACAGTTTTGGAGAGAGAGGTTTTTTTTCTCACAAAGAGTCCCTGATATGACAGCAAGTTCTGTTTAGCCAACTCAGATAAAATCCTTAACAAAATGACATTATTCCTGGGGGGGGGGAGAGATAAAAGGAGAAGACAAGGAACACTACCAAAGGCTGCTGTGTTGAACATGGCATTGCCCGAAGCATGTTAGTCCCTTCATCCTAGTCCTTCAAGCTGCTGTGGAGGCATTTGAATGGTAGACATAATCGTGTCCCTGCCAGCATCACTGTGTGTGCAAGACATTTTGATGAATAGTTATTCAGACTTGCTTTGACCTTCCTTGTTTAGATTGTTCTTGTTAAGGATCTTCTTTCTTTTGATGCAAATAGACCCCTCTTCTCTCTTACCTATAGAAGATAGCTTTTAAAAAAATTTCTACATTTTTCCCAGGTACCTTCTCCCTCTCTTGTTTGTGTTTAGTTTTTATGTTCCCTTTCTTTTTCTTTTTGTCATCAGCACTTCTTTTAACTAACTAGTTAATTAATAAAAGCATATATTTCCAGAAAAGTGAAATCTGAGCAGCATCCAATGTAACAAATTGCTCAGGGGTCCTCCATTACAGGCTGCATATCCCACAGAGGAATTTGAACTGACAGGTAGCAAAATCAATATGGATCAGAAGGACACCCAATCTAGTTGGTGCTCAAAGAAGGAAACACAGACTGGTGCTCAAAAGGTCCTGTAGCGCCAGCTTATTGTCCTCCTTATAAGTTATTGACACTTTTGATTTCCTTTGTAAATTTAAGATATACAAGTTGGACCTGTAGTGAAATATTGCAGTATAGTCGCACCTTGAAGCAAGAATGATCAAGCCATGGCTTCCTGATAGTTCTGCATGTTCTTTTCACATTCAAGATTGTCTTCCTCTCATTAAGAATGACAAATTGGGCCAGGTTGCTTGATAGGAGAGGGTAGGGCAGTTGATTCTTTGTAAAGAGAGAGAGAAAGAGAATATTGCACCTTCCTCTTATTTCTCAGTGGTCCTGTCTGGGCTGCAGTCCCGTTAATGCTCACTACAGTAGGACCTCCATATGCACAGGGAATCAGTTCCAAGCCTCCCCAATGGTATATTATAGTGAGCTCTATTTTAATAACAAACACTATACATCACATGGTCCCTAGCTCCTCTGTCCAGTGGCTAATTCTAGTAACTTCATTTTTGGAAATATATTTTCCCTCAGATTTTTCTTTTCATATTTTTAATAGTTTCAGACCATGGATAAGTGAACCAACAGATACTGATTCTTCTTCGTGGTCTCTGTGAATGCACACTAATGGGTTTTAGTGCGCTTGTGGAGCTGGGTCATCAGGTAAAATCCCTTGCCACTGTAGAAAACCCACTGATAAAGCATCCCAGACAAGTGACTGTTTAATCTATGTTTAAAAACCTCCACTGAAGGAGAGTTTAACACTTTCCAAGGTAAGCCCAAGGTATACAGCATTCCGTGTATAGCCGCACTGGCCACGTGACAACAGAAACTGTCTTCGGACAAATGCTGGCTCTACGGCTTGGAAACTGGGATGAGCACCGCCCCCTAGAGTTGAACACAACTGACTAAAATGTCAAGGGGAACCTTTACCTTTACCTAAGGTAAGTCCATTTGATTGTTCAGCAGGTGAAGGAGGTCTTCTTAGCATTTATCTACAGAAAAGGTGTATGCTCCATCCTCTGCATCACTTCTTAGGCATCCTTCAGTCTCGAAAGACCATGGTAACGCACTCTGTATGAGTGTCCTCTCCAGAGCACAAAGCCTGGGTAAAATAATGTGGAGGATAGGCTGTTACCCAAGCAGCAAATACCCCCTCTCCACGTCGCTGAAATAGTCCAATGGAAAGGCAAGGACCAATACAACTGTTTCCAGCGACGTCGCAGGAGTTGCCAGAATGACACGAACTGCCTCCAGGACTCCAGCTCCGGAGGTTTGCTACTGAATCCTTTCCCATCAGTGGATATAGCCACAATGCAGTGGAGGTTTGAAATCGGAGTTTTTCTTCTCCTAGATGGGCTGCCTTCCAAGGCTAATGAGCCCCACCTACCCGGTCCAGGTGGATCGCATTTAGTCAGAACTCTCCACTATGACCTGTCCGTATTGGGTGTCCCTGCACGGCATAGCCCATAGCTTCTCTGAATTACTCAAGCCCCTTCGTCACGACAAGGCAGCAATCTATGAAGGGGTCTGCATCACAGCTGTTCAGATATTTGAATACTGCTATCATATTGTATTTCACGCTATGACTGTGAGTAATACAGGAAGCACTCTGGTACAGGGTAAGTCAGACTCATATTATTTTTGATTGACTATATGACATAAAAGTCAGCATGAATTCCCAGAGTTGCTACTAGCACCAATCCATACTTCCCCCCTTCACCACTTAGGCGTCTACCTTTTTTTTTCAATTGAATGCATTAGCATCAGTAGCATGATCGCTTGAGCTGATGCAGCTTCATGGCAGAATGGGCAACCACAAGCTGGGACTCCCAGCTTCCTCATTTAATATGGGGACCAAGGAAGCTAGAGGCACTCATTGGGGAGTCACTTCCCCTCAACTGAGCACCTCTTATCTCCAAACTATTTATTGCTTTAAAGGTTTGTTGCTGGTGCTGATGTGCTAGGGCTCCTAGGAGACAAAGAAGGAGGAGGCAATTAGCAGGCAGTTCTTCTTTGCAGCTTGTTAAGGTAGATCTACTGTAGCTGTGTCACCTGCAGAGTTGCCTTAACAAAGTGCTAATGAGTGCTGATTAACAATTTCTTCCTTTATCTTTGCTGTTCTCTTTGTGATCAGCTAAAGCAAATTCACCCAGAGATAGCCAATTTATCAGGTGCAAATTCACAGAGGATCACTTTCTATTTTTCCTGCCCCCTCAATTTTCCTTTCTCCAGGGCAAACATATCCAGATCCCTCAGCTGTTTCTCATAGGACTTATTTCCAACTCTTTACCATCTAAGTTGCCGTCTTCTGGTCTATGTTCCAGCCTATCAATATCCTTCTTAAGCTGTGGTGCTCAGAACTGAACACAGTATTCATGGAAGGTCTGTCAAAAGCAGAACAGAGCAGCACTATTATTTCCCTTTATCTTTACACCCTCATTCAAGTCATTTATGAAGATGCAGAACAACATAGGCCCAAGGACAATTATGCATTTCTAGAACTAGCACTGTGCACCTAACAGGCTGTGAAAGAATTTGTTTTTGTAACTTTATGGCTGGTTAGAATGGTGGACTGCATGGGAAATGAAAAAATAATTTTTTACAATAATGTTTCCGAGTTTCATGGAAATCATAACACGTAATCCCCTTTCTTTTGAGATCATTTGGATTAAATTTTTAATGAAATCTTGAAATAATTACTGGTGCAAATAGGAGTAAATTAAAAAGATACCATGATAGCATTAACGCTCCACTCAGTGTAATAAAGAAACGCAAACAAGGACACAAGCCTGAGACTAAAGAAAGAAGCATTTTTATTTCATTTACTGTTCCCCAGGGTTATATCAGTACAGAGCATTACTGTAACTTCCTCAATTAATTTAATCATTCAGCTCTTTACAATTCAGCAAGAAAAAGCTCTTCCCAGACTGGCTGTGTTTTTAGCTGTACTGCAGCCAAACCTGGGCTCATGACCCAGGGTTCAATCCCAGGTAGTCGGCTCAAGGTTGATTCAGCCTTTTATCCTTCCAAGGTTGGTAACATGAGTCTCCAGTTCGCTGGGGGGGGGGGCAATGTGTAGCCTGCATAATTAACTTGCAAACCGCCGAGAGAGTGCTTGAAGCACTAGGGGGCAGCATATAAGCAGCATGCTTTGAATTGATTTGCTTCAAAGAAATCCCTTTTTAATCCCCTCAAACTTCAATTTTCAAACTGACTTCATGGTAAGAAATAGTCTGTATCTGAAGCCCTATCTGTTAGGTTTGGGGTCCTACTTAGCATGTTCTGGCTACTCCTGGGAAACAGAAATAGCCTGAAGCAAGATTATACATCTGGGGTGGGAGTGGCATTGGACTTCAGAAAGAGTGGACAAAAATGACAACTACTAAGAAAAAAGTGGGGAACTCTCTGCCAAGGGCCACATTCCATCAGTAATAGTCAAAGGTGGGCGCATATAGTGGTGGTGGACAGAGCTAAAGCCACCAATGGGCAGGATGAGGGTCTACTTCTTTTCCTTCTGCCACCCCAACACATATTTTCTCCTTCTGCCATGTCCTTTCTCCTGACTCTTTCCCTCTTTTCCTTATACAGTGGTGCCCTGCATAGCGACGTTAATCTGTTTTGGACTAATCGTCGCTGTGCAAAAACATCGCTAAACGGATCAAAAAACCCCTATGGGGCCCCAAACTCACTGTTCAGCGAAGTTCCTCCATAGCGCCGCCATTTTCGCGCCCTTGGTAAGCGAGGGCAGGGTGCGAAAATGGTTGCGGTGGCCATTTTGGGTGTCCGGCGGCCATTTTGGAACCGCCGATCAGCTGTTTAAAAAAACATCGCAATGCAAAGATCGGTAAGCGAAACGCTTACCGATCAACGCAATGCGATGTTTTGCCATTGAAAACATCGCAACGCAATCGCATTAGCGATCTCAAAAAAGAGATCGCTATGCGGATTCATCGTTAAACGGTGCACTCATTAAGCGAGGCACCACTGTACTCTGTTCTCTATCTCTCTTTATTCCTGACATCTCATTCTCATTCCGTCTTTCTCCCCCTCTCCCCCCCCCCGATGTTCCCCCAGTCCCACCCCTGCAGTTTTGGAGGATTGAGGACTGCTGCTCCAAGGGGCAACTGATTCTGCTTTTAAACGAGATATATCCCTCACATCTTTTAATAGTTAAAAATAAGATATTATTTTTTTAAAAAAAATAGAAGTAGATTTTTAGCCTCTTCTAGTCTCTTAGCACTAGACTTTTTTTCTCCTGTTGCCCCTTCTTCTGAAAGGTGGGACTCTAAGTTTTGCTTCACATGCACAATATTTTTATAACTACAGAACCAACAGTGGAATGAACACAGCTCTGGCCATAAGGTCATCATGCACAAGGCTCTCCATTAATTCAGTCATGATTTCAAGTTGAAAAGCAACACACATTAAGACAAAACTGAAGCAGCCACAGAATATCCTAAGTTGTTTTATGTATGTGTGTATTCTAATGGAGCATAATTTAGAGAAAGAACATACTTTGCTGTATAATGAATGGAAATTTAAATTTACCATTTTAAAACTTCCAGTGGGAAAATTTCCATGTCAAATCAATTTGTAGATGGGACCCACAAGGCAGAAAATCACAACTGCTTCAATCCAGTTCTTGCAACAGTTGCCAGAGGTTTAATTTTCAGCTGTGTTCTTTGATGGCTTTGATCTTTGATAGCAGTGGTAACTCTATTTGGTCCTCACAACCACATTGATTTTAAGCAGTCTTTTGAGATAACCACAGTAATTATTTTGCTGCAAGTTTAATTAAATCTTTTCACCCTGGAAAAAGATTTCGGCTCCCTCCTACTGCCACCTTTCTCTTCTGGAATACTGTTCAACATAAACATAAACATAAGCATGCAGTTTGAGAAAGGGGGCAAAAGGGACAATTAAAAGTGGATGATGATGATCTATGATGATCCATTTCCATGCTATGTAGCATATTGGGAAGCAAGGATTCTCCAGATCATTCAGTCCCATGTGAGTGTTTTGGCATCCTCCCATATAATATTTAGTACCTTCAAGTCTTGTGTCAGTGCTCTTCACCATGTTCAATGGTGTCCTCATTGTTGTTTGGCACCTGGGGGGTCCAACTCATTGCTACATAAGGATTGTTACCTTATGGATTGTTCTCCATGTGAAAAATATGGCTAGCCAGTTAGAGTCTTCTACATGCAACAATGTTATGAAGTTTAAACAAGCCACTCCTTCAAAGCACCTTCTCGTTGGTAATGTGATCAAAATATCAGATCTTTAAGATTTGGCAGAGAACATCTCTGCTGGAAGATGTTGAACCTCGTGTTGATACTTGCTGATGCCTTCCAAGACTCACTGGAATAAATAACTGTTGGAATCATGACAGAGGCAAACAGATAGAACTTACCGGTAATCTTCAACTATATGGACGGTGAGGACCAGAACTTGTCCATCTTCTGGAAGATAGCTATTGCCTTCCTAATATGACACTTAACATCCACTTCTGCATCTCCATTCCAGTCAATCACACTATCGGAACCTCTCCACTTCCTGTAACTACTGCTGTCTGAATACACTTCCCGGTGCTGGGACCGTGGAGCTCATGTCCATGATTTTCAGTGTCTTGGTGAAATTTCTCTCTGCCATTGCTGGTCCCTAGCCTGGATGAGAAAGTAGGAAATTTAGGCAACAGGCTAGCAACCCATCCCTGTAAAACTCAAAATCTCTATGGAAACAACAAGAAGAATCTGAAGCAAAAGTGGATAAAATATTTTTATTTTATTTATAACATGATGTGGTAGTTTGTCAGCATGTCCTTTTACTCCTCATTTGTGGGAGCAGCTAGAATGAATGATTATATCATATATGGGTAAACATGCAGCATTGATGACAGCCATTAGGAAACTCAGTTTTAGCAGGCCACAAACAATAAATCATGGACAATAGAAATGTGGTTTTTTTAAAATGTAATTTTCCCCACACTACAGCTCCCAGAATTCACGAGGCATTCCTCTAGTTTTAACCAAAAAAAAAAAAAAAACCAACCAAGTCCTCAGAGAAGTTCCAATACACATGCCTGTGACCCTGCAAGTCCTTCTCTACAACAATGGTAATTAGTCTGAAGAGGCAGAAAGTGTGTGGAAATTGCTAAGCTCTGTAAGGGATCAAGGAATTTTTTTTTCCCAGAGACAATCTGTATAGGGTCTAATGAGAAGAGAGAATACCAGTCTCCTATCTACTCCCATGAAACTTCGCTACTTCAACCAATTTCCTTCTTCAGGCTAATGGCTGCCACTCCAGGGATTAACTTACCAAGGCAGAGTTGTATGTCCTGAAACTCCTTTTCTATACCATATCTATTTTTCATCTGTTTATCTGTGCTTGAATGTACTTTAACTCCCAGAATCCCTTGTTATTGGCCAAGCGGGCTAGGCCATCTGAGAGGTGGAATCATCTGGAAGGCCAAAGGTTTCTCCAGTCCTGCATTAAAAACCATAGAAATAGACAGACTGCACTCATAAGCAAAGTCAGCTCAAGGATGAGGCAAAACAAGTCACTTGCATAGGGCAGTCAGATTACAGTGCTGCCTTCCTCAGCTATGTGAATGCCACTGCCATTTTTGAGCATCTCACAACCATTTCATAGCCTTCTGACCCCATTCAGTTCTCCAGAACCCAGGCATTGTTGACTGAAAGGAAAGAGGCATGACAAACTAGCCTCCCTCAGATGGGTTGCTTGCTAGAAATGGACATGAAGTATTTGTTCTCCGTCCTCAAAAGTTGTGTTGCCTCAAGTTCCCTTCCTCCCTCCACTGGCTTACCCACTCACCTGCCTGTGTGTGCTGAGCCATCCCTTTCCGTTGTACAATCTTCCAGTACAGGCAGGAACAGGCACTTCACTTCTCCACCTCTTCCAGCATCTGGCCACTCAAAGGCAGCTGTGGCATCCGCCCAGGTCATGAATAGTAATAAGCTATTTGCATGTACCAATGAGAGTGCTAGAGAGGTGGAGTCACCAGATATAAGAGTCTCTGCAGGAGAGGGAGTAGGGAGAGTTGAGAAGGGAGGTTTTGGAATTGGGATTCTGGAGTGGAGAGAGTTGGTGTTTGAGGATGGATGAAGTGGGATGTTTAGTTAAGAGTTAAAGACATTGATTGTACCTCTATCACCTGTATAAATAAACTTCTATTTGGTTCTATTTAAAATGACACATGGCCTGGACCTCTATAAATAATAATACATAATCTTGATGTAATAACTGGTGGCAGCTGAAAGACATATAACCTGTGCCCTGTGTTTGGTGAAACAATCAAGGGACAGGCTGGAACATGACAAATTGGTGGCACAGCAGTGGGATATGAAACAATCCAGTGAAAAATTGAATGGGCTCGAGTTAAAAGGTATTCCTAGCTAGAAGGGGTTAGGATCTGTGGTAAGAAGTGGTTACCCGTTAGAGTCTTGTAGAATACTTAGTTTCAGGGCTTCTGAACCCAGATCTGGAGAATCCTAAGATAGGGAAAATAACTATACAAGAGAAACCATTTATCTCAGGATTTACAAGACCAAGTAAGGTAAAGGTTCCCCTTGACAATTTTTGTCCAGTCGTATTTGACTCTAGGGGGCGGTGCTCATCCCCGTTTCCAAGCCATAGAGCCAGTGTTTTGTCCGAAGACAATCTTCCGTGGTCACATGGCCAGTGCGACTTAGACACTGAATGATGTTACCTTCCCACTGAGGTGGTCCCTATTAATCTACTCGCATTTGCATGCTTTCGAACCGCTAGGTTGGCGGGAGCTGGGACAAGTGACAGGCGCTCACTCCGTCGTGTGGATTCGATTTTACGACTGCTTGGTCTTCTGACCCGGCAGCACAGGCTTCTGCGGTTTAGCCCACAGCGCCACCACATCCAAGACCAAGTGGCTAGCTCAAAATCCGGAGCTCTGAGGGAAAAGAGCGGTGGCGGATGGAGTGGAAGCCTAAGTCAGGACAGACTGAGGTGACAAGAAAAGCTAAAAGTAAAGGAAAGCTAAGCAGAAAGTTGTTAATGTGTCTGGAGACAAGAATCTCCACGCAGGAAAATACTGTGGTAAGGGTTGTGAGCTTGGGAGTAGCTGAGGCTAGCTGCTTGGAAAAAACACACAATCAGGTTATAAGGAAAGCCACTGAAAGAAAGGTCCTTTTGGCTCTTGTGAGGGAAAAGAACCAGTCTAGTTTAATAAAGAACTGTCCTGTTTATGCTGCCCAAATGAAGTTTAAAGTTGATTATGGAGGCACAGGTTGACCTCTGAGATGCAGAGGGAAATGGGAACCCTCAAATTCAAAGTGAGGAAGAAACGGAGGGCTCACTAATAATTGTCTCAAAAGGTGAAAATACCCAAAGCTCCCAAGGTTTGGAAAAATGGAAGCTAGAATAGGAATTCAAACTTTGGGAGTTAGCTATGAAAAACCAATTAGAATTGGAAAAAGAAAATAAATCAGAGAACTTGAAAGGGAAAGGGAATTTGGTCAAAAAACAGGCAAAGGGGATTTGAGCAAGAAAACAGGAGAAGGGAATTTGAGCAAGAAAACAGGCAAAGAGAAAAGAAAATGCAATTCCAAATAGAGATAAAGAAATTTAAATTAACTGCTCAAAATAATAATAATAATCCCAGTGTGATAAATCCCTCAAAACTTGACTTAAAGAAATTTCCCCAATATCAGAGTGGAGATTGTCCTGAATCTTTCCTGATTTCATTTGAGAGAATTTGTTGGGACTTTGGGATTAAAGATGATGAAAGAATGATAATTTTAAGATCACAAATAGGTGGTGTGTTATCTGAAATCTATTCACAGATGCCTCTGGAGCAAACTAGAGATCTTGAAGCTTATAGAAAGATGGTGTATTCCAGATTTGGGATTAATTCAGACCACCTCAGAAGAAAATTTTGCACAATTATAAAGAAAGGAGTCTTTTGCTCAACTTGGGGCAAGGTTGACTCAGTTTCTTAATAGGTGATTAGAGAAGGAACGTATCATTTCTTTAGAACGAATGAAAAATGTAGTTGGATTGGAACTATTTTATTTTATTTTGCCAAGAGAATTGCGTTATCTGGTCAAGGACAAGGATCCTAAAAATGTATTCTCATAGGCTTTCATGGCCGGGATCTGATGGTTGTTGTGGGTTTTCTGGGCTTTTTGGCCATGTTCTGAAGGTTGTTCATTTGCCTGTAGGGCCGAATTCAGATAGTTAAGTT
Organism: Pogona vitticeps; assembly: GCF_051106095.1. Taxonomy (NCBI): domain Eukaryota; kingdom Metazoa; phylum Chordata; class Lepidosauria; order Squamata; family Agamidae; genus Pogona; species Pogona vitticeps. The sequence continues at coordinate 14,567,024 of NC_135795.1, forward strand.
CGGTGCTGAGAAATTGAGCTTCACAGTTCCAATTTGCACGGTCTACCAGTGTTTTAATTATGCCTCTTGGTGGCTATTCAAGCCAAGGGAGGCTATTTTAAAGCTAAACCCTTATTCCCAGAGCAACATCCTCTGAAATCAAATAGTTCTGAGGGAAGAGTTAATAAATCCCTTTATTCTGAGCATATGGCCAATAAGAAATGTTTTTCCTGCGGAGAAGAGGGACAATTTTTTGCTGAATGTGAAACTCAAAAGAATTGGGATTTTATTCAGCCTTTAAAAGTATTTCTCCTTCACCCTGCAGCAGTGCGGAGAGAGAGAGGGTTGGCGGTTGAGGGTGAATGAAGTGGGATATTTGGTTAACAGTTAAACACATTGATTGTACCTTCACCACCTGTATTAATAAACTAATTCTATTTGCTTCTATTTAAAATGACACATGGCCTGGACCTCTATTAGTAATAATACATAATGTTGATGTAATCAACTGGTGGCAGCTGAAAGACACACGTGCACTATGTTTGGTGAAACAATCACAGGACAGACGGGAACATGACAGCAGCACTGCAGGAATCTCTGCCCTGCCTCATCTGGGGGGGGGAGGTGGGAGGCAGAAGGGAATAGCTTATGATGAAATCCCCGCTTTTTACAGGGACTCTTGTCCTTGGATCTGCCCTTGCAGCAACTGTGACAGAAACTCAATGTGCTACTTCCAATCAGAGATGCTGGCAATTCTTTGTGTCAAAGTCCGAGTCCAAGACTTTTGTAATAAGTCCCAAGCCTCAAGTCTGAATCCCAAGTCCCTATTAAATAGTTTCTAATTTTAAAGGGTTTTTTTAACTAAAAAGCTTTCAATTCCATCTTCACCTTACAACCAGCCCCCCTTCCCCCCCCTTTAGCCCTCCAGGGGATCCCTAAGGACCTACCTTACTCCCAAGGGGCCCAGTCAGGAATCAGAGGAGGAAGGTGGGCCCTTCACCGAAAAAGCAGCACTGATGGTAAAATTCAGAAAAGGATCAATCACTCTGGCTTCTACATTTTTTGCCTAGCAAGGGAATGCTAAGAGGTGTGAATTGGTGCATGCTGGGAAGCATATGCAGGGCATGTTGGGATATGTAGGCTCCTCAGCCTACATAGCCCAGGGGTAAAGCTAAGGAAGATTCTTGTCTAGAATCTAATGAGGCCTAATGGCAAAGGGTGGCCTATTGCTTGGAGTTGAGTGGAAAGCTCTGGAGTGAGATAAAGAAATTATTGCAGAGAGAGGAGTGAGGAAAAGGAGGCAGGAGGGCCTGTCTGAAAACAAATACATAAGGGAAGTGGGTTTGGTTTTGTGTCTGAAGACCAAAATCCTCAGAAAAAAATAGGTGGGCCAGCAGACTGCATGACAAAGGGTTAGTCTCCATTAAAATAATAGGACTTGGTTAACATGTTGGGAACTTGAGAACACAACTTGGAAAGATTAGGTCTAAGTCTTTTTTTAAAAAGCCAAAGTCAATTCCAAATTGAGTTGTGGTGCAACTAAGTCTGAATTGACTTACGAGTAAGTCATGAGTTGCTAGTCCTTATCCCTGCTTCCATCTGCTGTCACAAACACTTGGGTGCCCTGTTGCGATTTACTTCAGTAAACAAAAGGCACAGTCCAATAAGCCAGTCCAAGGTCAGAAGCCAGAGAATCAGTCAAAACCAGCAGTAACAATGCTAGAGTCCAGGTCCAGTCCAATGGTCAAGATTGTCAGAGTATAGAAATTTTATAAGCCTGAACCTGTATATGTGTTTCATTAACGAGCTGCCATTGTGCACAGATGTGAGAGTGCTGAATCACTCTGGACATGATGTAATGACTTGAAACCAGGAGAAGACCAGGTGCAAAGCATGAAGTCATATGTTTTCTGATTGGACAAAATATGCCATGTATATGTATATAAGTGGACTGTGTGTTTGCTTCTTTCTCTTCCTCCACTATCACTTGCTGCCACGCATGCTGTCCGTTTGTATAAAGAGTTCCTGTTGTGCTGTTAAGATACCTGCCTGTATATAACTGTAAATATGTGTAAATACAACTGTCTTGCAACACAAGAAGAACTGGTAAAGTGTCTTCAATAACTCTGCGTATTCTACTGTTGCCAAAACCCTAACAAAGATAGCTCCAGAAAATACGAAGGCAGGTTGCAGGTAAAGACAATGGTTGTTTCCTGCACCGATTCATAACGAGATCCTGCTTTATATGGGGATCCATGCCTTTACATTGCTCTGAGCTGGAGCACTTAGCTAGGATTCTTCAGTAATTTACATTGGTTTCAGCTGAGCCCTTAACTGAAACACTATACTGCCCCTTCCCAAAACGGTCCTCCCCATCTCAGCAAAACATGCTAAGTACTCCGAGACCTAGCTTGCAATGGTTTTTGCTGCAAATGCAAGCTTTGACTAGTTGCCACTAGCTGTATTGTGCATTTCTGCCTCCTCCATTCCTGAGGTGGCAAGGGAGTAACAGTGTCTGAGTCAGAACCCAGGTCCATTGCAAAAGGACTAATTAACCCCATTTCCCCCTGTGTCAAGGCTGTAGGGTCTTGTTGAGGTGCCAGGGAGACCACTATGTTCCCTGGTGGAGCAGGATTCAAAGCCTCTGGACCAAATACGGAGTCATCAGCATCTGACAGACCATTCTGGCAAGGGTTCAGACACAAGGGCAACATCAGTGAGATAGGCCAACCCTCTGCCCAAACAGAAACCCAGGGATCATTAGTGCCAGGTAAAGACTCTGTCGTGGTGGAGGGGCCAGCTAGCTCTGAGCCATCCACCACCCCAGAAGACTCCTCTGCCCTTTCCCTGGAGCACCGTCTGGGCACATTCACTGGTTCAGGCTTGGATGGGTACTGGGCAAGGAACCAGTGAATCAACTGTAAGGCATGAATGTGGGAGGTGTTTTCCCAGGAATGTTTTTCTGGCCCATACCCCTTCTAGTCAATCAAATATTGAAGCTGATCCCGGCATCATCAAGAGTCCAGAACCCATTCAACCTCAAACTCTTCCTCCCTTTGCATTAGGGTTGGTGGGGGTGGCCAGGACTCAGTATACAGGGGATGTGGTGGGGAGGCCAAAACCAACAGTGACCGGTGAAAGACAGGGTGCACCCAGAGCATGGCTGGAAGATGCAACCGAAAAACCACTGGGTTGATTTGCCAGGAAATAAGAAATGCTTCCACTACTACAAGGAGTGCAAGAACCTGGCAGGTAGCCACACCTGATCTCCCATCTTCAAAGGAGGACCTTCTTGGCAATGGTGATCTGCTGCATTTGTGTAGGCTGCCTTAGCCTGGTCCAGTTGCTCCTTTAGGACCACCTGAATAGCCAACAACTCCTGGCTCATCCTCTGTGCCGCGGGAACCCTAGAAGGAGGCAGCACCATCGGAAAGAACTGGGGATGACAACTGTAATTGGCAAAGAATGGTGTAAGCTGTGTAGAGGCATGGACAGAATTATTGTAGGCAAATTCCACAACTGGAAGAGCCCCACCCAATCATCCTGCTTGAAACTAGTATAGCAGCACAGGTACTGCTCCAACATGGCATTGGTCTGTTCCGTCTGTCCATCAGACTGAGGATGATGAGCAGAAGAGAGGTGAACCCTGATGTCCAATGCCTGCCAGAACTGAGAGGTAAACTGTGCAACATGATCAGAGAGCAGACTGTCAGGAAGACCATGTAAATGAAAAATCTGGTCAATATATAGCCGGGCTGTCTCCTCAGCTGAGGGAAGACCTCCACAGAGAACATTGTGGGCCATCTTGCTGAACAGATTGACCACCACCAGGATAGCAGTCCTCCCCTGTGAGAGTGGCAAGTCCATAGTGAAGTCCAGAGGCACAACCTGCCACAGGCCTTTGGCCTGGCAGCAAGTATCACTGTGAGGACAAGACCAGGAGTGAGTCATCCCCTCATGAATATAGCATAGCTCAAGCAAGTGAGCTCACTGAAACAGGAAAGGAAGGAGAAGTAAAACAAATGAAAGAGCAAGCAACTGAGACGTGCATGAAGAAAGTGGAGGAGGACAGTCGCACAGAAGGACTAGGGCTGTCTCGAGGGAAGGGGAGGCGTGGGAGAGGGGAACGGTGGGGACAGTTAGTCAATGAAGAGAGGGAGGAGAAAGAGGGATTTGATAAGGAAAGGAATTGATGTATTCCTGACGACTGAGGTGGGCGAGGTGTCCAAAGAGACTGAGAAGATCACTGTGTTTAAAGAGGGTAAAGGAGAGAGAGCCGATAAAAGTGTACAGGTCTTCTCAGTACCCCGAAAGAGAGCAGCTGAAAGTATAGATGAAGAAGGAGAGGGAACGTCAACAAGACACAAAGTGAAGCCAATAATACCTGGGCTGAGTCCAGAAGAATGGACAGGTTTACTTTATCCAAAGGGTTGAAGTCTGGAGAGACCAGTTTATCCGATAGACCTGAAATTGATGAAGGAGAAGCCGTTTGAAGGTGAGTGGGCTCGCCACCTGTGCTGTGGGACTCTGTGTGCCGTACGCAACCATTGTCTGAGAGACCCGACCAAACAAGAGAAGGAAGCAAGAACCTATTACTAAGAGATCTTAACAGTGAGAAATCGTTGTTGTGGTTACGGGAGAACTCACCTCCTCAGTTATCTGTATGTTGTTCAAATGAGTTAAACAAAGAAGACACAGTTGATTTTGTTAATAAAAGTTCATTTATTCATAATCCAGACTCATCTTTTGTGCTATAAGAAGAGGAACAGCCTAAGTTAAACCCCGAACCTTCTTACAATTACATGTTGCTACATGGAGTGTAGCAACATCGGAGTGAATCTGTGGCCACCAAAACTCTCACAAAACCAAGGAAAGAGTCTTAAACATGCCAAAGTGCCCTGCCAGCCAGCTGTAATGGCACGAACACAGCACCTTCCCCCTAAGGCTACCTAGTGGAATATATAGCCTGTTCTAGTAAATTAAGATCCCATTTAGCATGGAAAAAGAAGTAGCCCCCTTTTGCCTCCCCCCTTGGAGCTCCCACATATGCTTCTGAGCAAAAATGTCACCCAGTTACAGGTCCCACACCCAATCCTCTAAGGGCATAGTCTGGAGTGTGGCTGCAAAGTTCTGAGGATGCAAGATGGGGCCCAGGGAGAAGTGTCCATGGTCTGCATGATACTCAGGTTTTCTGAAACCTAGAGAAAACAATGGACCACCAGATCTGCCACTAGTTGAGATGTCTTGCAGTTTGTAAATGTTCCAGATTCCTAGTGCAAGTACGAACTGAATTCTAGATTCAGTTCATACTTGCACTCGGAACCGAGCCCCCTCTAACAGATAGTGCCATGTCTCAAAGACTACTTTAATCACCAATAACTCCTTCTCCCAAATGGTATAATTCTGTTCAGAGGCAGTGGACTTTCGAGAATGGAATGCACATGGCAGGAGGTTCTGATCCTCCCTAACTAGCTGAAGCAGAACAGCAGCCATGGCTTTATCTGAGGCATCCACTTCTACAATGAATGGGAGTGCGGGGTCAGGCTATTGCAAAATAGGCTTCGATGTGAAGGCTGTCTTGACGTGTTGAAATGCATGTTGAGCCACATCAGTCCATCAAAATGGCCTCTTCCCCTTAAGCAGCTCTGAAAGTGAAACCGTGAGTTGTGCAAATGAACTGCCGATTGTGAGATGAACTGCCGATAATAGTTCGCAAAGCCAAGAAATCACTGTACATCCTTCATGGTCTGTGGAGTCTGCCACTGCAATATGGTGTCAACTTTATCTGATTTCATCTCAATCCTGGCCAGAGAATGCAGTGACCCAGAAAATCCACTGTGGTATGGTCAAATGCACACTTCTCCCACTTGGTGAACAATTGATTGTCCCATAAGCATGGCAACATGGCCCAAACACGCTGAGCGTGTTCCTGAGGGTGACAGGAGTAGATCAAAATGTCATCCAAGTAAATAATCAGGAAATGGTCCAGGAAGTCCTGAAAGATATCATTCATCAGATACTGGAACACAGCTGGAGCATTACACAGGCCAAAAGGCATTATGCAGTACTCGAAATGCCCATACCTGGTCCGAAACACTGTCTTCCACTTGTCCCCCTCTTGAATCAGGACCAGATTATATACTCCCTGAAGATCCAATGTGGTAAAAATTCAAGCCTACCACAGCCATTCCATCAGTGAAGTGGAGGGCCAAATGAACCCCCATTCCAGATTCTTCTTTATGAAAGCCTGCAATTCTGCTTACTCCAGCTCTGACAAGGAATAGATTTACCCCAGTGGAATTGTGGGGTCTGGGACCAAATCAGTGGGACTGTCATAGGGACAGTGTGGTGGCAATTGATTCACCTCCTTTTTACCAAACACATATTTGAAATCATGATATTTTGGAGGCAGGCCATCAAGTGAGTTTACCCCCACAATAACTGAAGAAGCCTGTTCCCCAGAACCTGCCCCACAACTCCAACCATGGGGCAAAGGGAAGGAAATCTGTCCTGTCGGCTGCTGGATAACTGGATCATGACAGTGAAGCCAGGCCTGTTACATACAGCACTGATGGTACCTGTCTGTCATGGGTTTGGAGGGAAAGTTCCAGCCTATGGGGAGTGGAAGGCGGGACATCAGGGGGAGGAGCTGTACTGTATATATACTTGGAGCTTGTGTGGAGAGTGAGGAGTGGGAGTCTGTGTGTCAGACTGAGTACAACTGTGTGTCAGTTAGTACATACCTGATAGGTTCAGGTTTCTATCTGGGTAGCCAGAACTGATAGGTTCAGGGTCTGTGCTTTGCTTTAAAGTGTTCTGTGTGAACCAAACTGTTGTATGCATGATTGAGACTAAGCCACGTTACAGTATCTCATTTACTTGATCTTTTTATTTACCCTGTTTGTTATTTAAATAAACCTTGTTCTTTTGGTTTGTTAAAATCCATTCCTGGTCTGTGTGACTCCTTATAGGGAATGGTTGGTGGCAGCTTAATTATAGTGTGGCATACTCTGGTAGGTCTGGGGTTGTCACATTGATTGGTGTCCAGCGTGTGGGATACGACTGGTCCAGTTGTCCAGTGGTCCAGCAAAGCCTTGGCAAGTGTGCCCAGAGCAAGGGGGGTCTAGTCAGGGAAAATCTGAGGGCGCGTAGGTAATCTTCTAGGCTTACCTCACGGGGAGGTACGCTAGTGGAAGAACGTGCCAACTCAGATTGGGGACTAGATTAGGGAGCTCTGAGGCAACCCGTTTTGGCGGGAAAAGGCTGAGGCAAAGCTGTGTGAAGTAACAGTGATCTAGCCTGTCTGCTGAGAGGCCTAGCAGAGGGGGTGGATTCTGCCTGGCAACAGTAGCAAGTTAGTGCTGAAGGAACAGCAGCAATCTATAGAAGGCTGTTCCTGAGGCAAAAAGAAAAAAGTGGTCGCTTTATTTTGAGGCTTGACTTTTGAAGGCAGCCTGTTCTGGGGGGGGATTATGCCCTTGACTCGAAGCCAAATGGCAGAAATGGGGGAAGTAAGAGACCCACAGGTAGACCAAGGTTCTGAGGAAGAATTTAGCTCAGTGCAGGATGAGAGCACGGGAGAACAGAACCCGGAACTCAGAAAAATGCTCCTAGCCCAACAGCATGAACTGAGGGTGAGGGAAATGGAGGAAAGATTAGAGAGAGAAAGAATGGCGTTTGAAAGGGAAAAGGAAGAGAAACAGGAAAGGGAGAGGCAAAGACAATTTGAATTGGAGAGAGAGAAAATGGCGTTTGAGCTGAAGAAGCTGGAGATAATGAGTAGAAATAGTAATAACAATAATAATGAGGGGAACCCAGGGAATGGGGAAGGCAGCCTGTCTAAAACTGACCTGAAGAAATTCCCTGTGTACCACAAGGGAGATTGCCCTGAGGTGTTCTTTTCCCTCGTGGAAAGAGCGTTTGTGGACTTCTCAGTAAGGGAAACTGAGAAGATGACCATTATGCGATCTTTAATCATTGGCAGCCTGGCAGAAGTCTATGCAGAGATGCCAGTGGAACTTCTGAAAGACTTCGCTGAGTTTAAAAAACTGGTGTTTGCCAGACATGGGATAAATGCGGAACAGCTGAGGCAAAGATTCAGGTCACTCACAAAGAAACCAGAGCAGACTTTTACCCAAGTGGGGGCCCAACTGGTGAGGTTGCTAGAGAATTGGCTGTCTCAGGAGGGGACAGAGACCTTCCAGCAGCTCAAAGACCTGATAGCGCTGGAACAGTTTTATTCAGTCCTGCATGGGGAACTGAAGTTCCATGTGAGGGAGAGGAAACCGAAATCAGTGGCAGAAGCGGCAGAGATCGCAGATTTTATTTACCAAATAAGAAAGCCCTTAGGTGCTGAGGGGAAATCTGTAGGTAAACCCAAAGAAACCTACAGCAAGTACTCTCAGGGACCAGGGAAAAACCAGCAAGGGGGAGGGGCCCATGTTGAAGGGAAGCCCTCAGACATGAAACCACCAAGACCTCAGATTTTGGAGGGAAAACCAAAACCAGATGAGAAAGACTCCAAGTACAGCAGAAAATGTTATTTCTGTCAAGGAAAGGGCCATCTAATCTCAGAGTGTGAGAAATTAAAGCAGCTAAAGGGAAATTTGCCTCATGATTTGAGTGGAACCAAGCCAAAAGCTGTGTTCTGTGTCCAGAAAGAGCAAAGCTCCTTGCCACTGAGGGAGCCTGTTACCATGGCTACTCAATCTGGAACAGTTACATCTGCTGATCAGGCTGGGGAAAATGGTCCTCTTGTGGAGGTCAAGCGCTGCTTACTAGTGAGGACAGATTCGCAGTTGTTTGAGACCGCAGGGGTGGACGTAGGAATACTTGACCATCAGTATAGGGGGCTAAGGGATACTTGTTCCCAGGTGACCCTGTGCCATCCAGACATTATTCCTAGGGAGTATGTAATCCCAAATGAGAGCTTGAAGGTGGCAGGGATTGAGGGACAGGTGATCTCACTGCCAGTAGCTGAGGTACCTGTGAGCTTTCAAGGCTGGAGGGGAGTTTGGCGGCTAGCGATTTCATCGACTCTGCCAGCAGCCGTGCTCGTGGGAAATGACCTGGCTGAACATGTGAAACGGGTGCTAGTGATTACACGCTCACAAGCCACCACGGGGACAGTTCAGGGGGGTACTGAAGGGCCCGAGGTGGAAGCAGATGATGGTAGTTCCGAAGCTGTGGTAGAAACCTTAACCACAGACAGCAAATTTGGCCAAGAGCAAAAGGCAGACGCCACTCTCCAAAAGTGTTTTGAACAGGTGACAGACACCCAGCTAACACCTGAAACCACAGCGAGATTTCGTGAGAAAAAGGGAATTTTATATAGAGAGACCCTGATGAATATCTCAAAAGGGGGAGATGGGATCAGAAGTCAGCTAGTGGTACCTGAAAAGTATCGCCCCATGATCTTACAAAGGGGGCACTCTGACATGTTTGCTGCGCACTTAGGGGTGAACAAAACACAGCAGAGAATCACACAGAATTTTTACTGGCCTGAAATAGGGAAGCAGATCAAGGAGTTCTGTAAACAATGTGATGTGTGTCAGAGGCAGGGGAATAACTGTGACAGGACCAAAGCGAAGTTGTGCCCTTTGCCTGTGATTGACACCCCGTTCAAATGTATAGGAGTGGATATTGTGGGACCTTTGCCCAAGGCCACAAAGAGGGGGAACCGGTTCATTCTCACCATTGTGGACCATGCCACGAGGTACCCCGAAGCCATTCCCTTGACTAACATTGAAACTAACACAGTGGCAGATGCCTTGGTGGGGTATATGTCCAGGATGGGATTTGCCTCAGAAATAATCACAGATTTGGGCACATCGTTTACATCGAAGCTCATGAAACGGTTATGGCAAATCTGTGGAATTAAACACAAGGAAGCCACTGCCTATCACCCCGAAAGTAATGGGTTAACGGAGAAGTTCAATGGGACTCTGATGCGCATGATTAGGGCTTACTTGGCAGAGAATCCAAACAATTGGGACCAGAAGCTGCAATCCCTTTTGTTTGCTTATCGATCAGTGCCCCAAGCCAGTACCGGGTTCGGTCCGTTTGAACTTTTGTTTGGGAGAAGGGTGAAAGGTCCACTAGATTTAATCAAACAAAATTGGGAACAGATCACCCAGGATGACCCACAAGACGTTGTGACATATATAGACTCTTTAATGAATGACCTAAAGAGAAACCTAGAGCTAGCAGCAGAGAACCTGCAAGCTCAGAAGGTTAGACAGAAAACCTGGTATGACCAGAAAACCAGGGAGAGGCACTTTAACCCAGGGGAGGAAGTGCTTTGGCCTAGGCCCTGCAAAGAGAACAAACTGCAGCTGGGTAGCCCAGAAGAAAAATACTTGGGTCACATAGTAGGGGGAGGAGTGATCAAACCCCTAGAGGCCAAGATAGAGGCCGTTCATGATTGGCCCAGGCCCAACACCAAGAAAAAAGTCAAATCATTTCTTGGGTTGGTGGGCTACTACAGGAAGTTCATCCCGAGGTTTAGCGAGATGGCAACTCCGCTGACCGATCTGACGCGGAAGAAGACTGATGACCGCATCCCGTGGACCAGCGACTGTGAGGAGGCGTTCCGGAGGTTGAAGGAGGCGCTCATCAATTATCCAGTGCTGCGTGCTCCAGACTTCGACCGGGAGTTCATCATCTACACCGATGCGTCTAACAGCGGGGTAGGAGCAGTTCTTTGCCAGGAGGATGAAAATGGTGACCAGCATCCAGTGTCCTACCTGAGTAGGAAACCCCAGAAAGGTGAGAGACATTTGGCAACCATGGAAAAGGAGTGCTTGGCCATAGTATACGCGATTCAGAAGGCCAAACCTTACATCTGGGGAAGACATTTTGTTCTGTGCACTGACCACTCACCACTGCAGTGGTTAAAGACAATGAAAACCCACAATAGTAAACTTATGAGGTGGGCTTTAAACCTGCAAGATTTTGACTTTGAAGTGAAGGTGATCAGAGGGTCAATGAACTGTGTTGCTGACGCCTTGTCAAGAAGACCCGACGAGTGAAGACGGCGAAAGAAACCATGGACTATGTATATTTGGTGACCAAAAGTTAAATGTACCTGTTTATTAAACATGCTTGGTTTGTATTAATAAAGGTAACTTAATGTATTGTAAATATGAATGTTTAAATGCCTAATTGATATGTTTAACCTAGAGTGTAAGTATGGGATTGTGTTATTGTATAACTGTTTTTGTGTGTTTTGATCCTGGTTGTTTTTTGGAGAAAAGCACTTTAGCTTTTCCCCTGCAAAACAACTTATAAAGAGGGGAGGTGTTACATACAGCACTGATGTTACCTGTCTGTCATGGGTTTGGAGGGAAAGTTCCAGCCTATGGGGAGTGGAAGGCGGGACATCAGGGGGAGGAGCTGTACTGTATATATACTTGGAGCTTGTGTGGAGAGTGAGGAGTGGGAGTCTGTGTGTCAGACTGAGTACAACTGTGTGTCAGTTAGTACATACCTGATAGGTTCAGGTTTCTATCTGGGTAGCCAGAACTGATAGGTTCAGGGTCTGTGCTTTGCTTTAAAGTGTTCTGTGTGAACCAAACTGTTGTATGCATGATTGAGACTAAGCCACGTTACAGTATCTCATTTACTTGATCTTTTTATTTACCCTGTTTGTTATTTAAATAAACCTTGTTCTTTTGGTTTGTTAAAATCCATTCCTGGTCTGTGTGACTCCTTATAGGGAATGGTTGGTGGCAGCTTAATTATAGTGTGGCATACTCTGGTAGGTCTGGGGTTGTCACATTGATTGGTGTCCAGCGTGTGGGATACGACTGGTCCAGTTGTCCAGTGGTCCAGCAAAGCCTTGGCAAGTGTGCCCAGAGCAAGGGGGGTCTAGTCAGGGAAAATCTGAGGGCGCGTAGGTAATCTTCTAGGCTTACCTCACGGGGAGGTACGCTAGTGGAAGAACGTGCCAACTCAGATTGGGGACTAGATTAGGGAGCTCTGAGGCAACCCGTTTTGGCGGGAAAAGGCTGAGGCAAAGCTGTGTGAAGTAACAGTGATCTAGCCTGTCTGCTGAGAGGCCTAGCAGAGGGGGTGGATTCTGCCTGGCAACAGTAGCAAGTTAGTGCTGAAGGAACAGCAGCAATCTATAGAAGGCTGTTCCTGAGGCAAAAAGAAAAAAGTGGTCGCTTTATTTTGAGGCTTGACTTTTGAAGGCAGCCTGTTCTGGGGGGGGATTATGCCCTTGACTCGAAGCCAAATGGCAGAAATGGGGGAAGTAAGAGACCCACAGGTAGACCAAGGTTCTGAGGAAGAATTTAGCTCAGTGCAGGATGAGAGCACGGGAGAACAGAACCCGGAACTCAGAAAAATGCTCCTAGCCCAACAGCATGAACTGAGGGTGAGGGAAATGGAGGAAAGATTAGAGAGAGAAAGAATGGCGTTTGAAAGGGAAAAGGAAGAGAAACAGGAAAGGGAGAGGCAAAGACAATTTGAATTGGAGAGAGAGAAAATGGCGTTTGAGCTGAAGAAGCTGGAGATAATGAGTAGAAATAGTAATAACAATAATAATGAGGGGAACCCAGGGAATGGGGAAGGCAGCCTGTCTAAAACTGACCTGAAGAAATTCCCTGTGTACCACAAGGGAGATTGCCCTGAGGTGTTCTTTTCCCTCGTGGAAAGAGCGTTTGTGGACTTCTCAGTAAGGGAAACTGAGAAGATGACCATTATGCGATCTTTAATCAGTGGCAGCCTGGCAGAAGTCTATGCAGAGATGCCAGTGGAACTTCTGAAAGACTTCGCTGAGTTTAAAAAACTGGTGTTTGCCAGACATGGGATAAATGCGGAACAGCTGAGGCAAAGATTCAGGTCACTCACAAAGAAACCAGAGCAGACTTTTACCCAAGTGGGGGCCCAACTGGTGAGGTTGCTAGAGAAATGGCTGTCTCAGGAGGGGACAGAGACCTTCCAGCAGCTCAAAGACCTGATAGCGCTGGAACAGTTTTATTCAGTCCTGCATGGGGAACTGAAGTTCCATGTGAGGGAGAGGAAACCGAAATCAGTGGCAGAAGCGGCAGAGATCGCAGATTTTATTTACCAAATAAGAAAGCCCTTAGGTGCTGAGGGGAAATCTGTAGGTAAACCCAAAGAAACCTACAGCAAGTACTCTCAGGGACCAGGGAAAAACCAGCAAGGGGGAGGGGCCCATGTTGAAGGGAAGCCCTCAGACATGAAACCACCAAGACCTCAGATTTTGGAGGGAAAACCAAAACCAGATGAGAAAGACTCCAAGTACAGCAGAAAATGTTATTTCTGTCAAGGAAAGGGCCATCTAATCTCAGAGTGTGAGAAATTAAAGCAGCTAAAGGGAAATTTGCCTCATGATTTGAGTGGAACCAAGCCAAAAGCTGTGTTCTGTGTCCAGAAAGAGCAAAGCTCCTTGCCACTGAGGGAGCCTGTTACCATGGCTACTCAATCTGGAACAGTTACATCTGCTGATCAGGCTGGGGAAAATGGTCCTCTTGTGGAGGTCAAGCGCTGCTTACTAGTGAGGACAGATTCGCAGTTGTTTGAGACCGCAGGGGTGGACGTAGGAATACTTGACCATCAGTATAGGGGGCTAAGGGATACTTGTTCCCAGGTGACCCTGTGCCATCCAGACATTATTCCTAGGGAGTATGTAATCCCAAATGAGAGCTTGAAGGTGGCAGGGATTGAGGGACAGGTGATCTCACTGCCAGTAGCTGAGGTACCTGTGAGCTTTCAAGGCTGGAGGGGAGTTTGGCGGCTAGCGATTTCATCGACTCTGCCAGCAGCCGTGCTCGTGGGAAATGACCTGGCTGAACATGTGAAACGGGTGCTAGTGATTACACGCTCACAAGCCACCACGGGGACAGTTCAGGGGGGTACTGAAGGGCCCGAGGTGGAAGCAGATGATGGTAGTTCCGAAGCTGTGGTAGAAACCTTAACCACAGACAGCAAATTTGGCCAAGAGCAAAAGGCAGACGCCACTCTCCAAAAGTGTTTTGAACAGGTGACAGACACCCAGCTAACACCTGAAACCACAGCGAGATTTCGTGAGAAAAAGGGAATTTTATATAGAGAGACCCTGATGAATATCTCAAAAGGGGGAGATGGGATCAGAAGTCAGCTAGTGGTACCTGAAAAGTATCGCCCCATGATCTTACAAAGGGGGCACTCTGACATGTTTGCTGCGCACTTAGGGGTGAACAAAACACAGCAGAGAATCACACAGAATTTTTACTGGCCTGAAATAGGGAAGCAGATCAAGGAGTTCTGTAAACAATGTGATGTGTGTCAGAGGCAGGGGAATAACTGTGACAGGACCAAAGCGAAGTTGTGCCCTTTGCCTGTGATTGACACCCCGTTCAAATGTATAGGAGTGGATATTGTGGGACCTTTGCCCAAGGCCACAAAGAGGGGGAACCGGTTCATTCTCACCATTGTGGACCATGCCACGAGGTACCCCGAAGCCATTCCCTTGACTAACATTGAAACTAACACAGTGGCAGATGCCTTGGTGGGGTATATGTCCAGGATGGGATTTGCCTCAGAAATAATCACAGATTTGGGCACATCGTTTACATCGAAGCTCATGAAACGGTTATGGCAAATCTGTGGAATTAAACACAAGGAAGCCACTGCCTATCACCCCGAAAGTAATGGGTTAACGGAGAAGTTCAATGGGACTCTGATGCGCATGATTAGGGCTTACTTGGCAGAGAATCCAAACAATTGGGACCAGAAGCTGCAATCCCTTTTGTTTGCTTATCGATCAGTGCCCCAAGCCAGTACCGGGTTCGGTCCGTTTGAACTTTTGTTTGGGAGAAGGGTGAAAGGTCCACTAGATTTAATCAAACAAAATTGGGAACAGATCACCCAGGATGACCCACAAGACGTTGTGACATATATAGACTCTTTAATGAATGACCTAAAGAGAAACCTAGAGCTAGCAGCAGAGAACCTGCAAGCTCAGAAGGTTAGACAGAAAACCTGGTATGACCAGAAAACCAGGGAGAGGCACTTTAACCCAGGGGAGGAAGTGCTTTGGCCTAGGCCCTGCAAAGAGAACAAACTGCAGCTGGGTAGCCCAGAAGAAAAATACTTGGGTCACATAGTAGGGGGAGGAGTGATCAAACCCCTAGAGGCCAAGATAGAGGCCGTTCATGATTGGCCCAGGCCCAACACCAAGAAAAAAGTCAAATCATTTCTTGGGTTGGTGGGCTACTACAGGAAGTTCATCCCGAGGTTTAGCGAGATGGCAACTCCGCTGACCGATCTGACGCGGAAGAAGACTGATGACCGCATCCCGTGGACCAGCGACTGTGAGGAGGCGTTCCGGAGGTTGAAGGAGGCGCTCATCAATTATCCAGTGCTGCGTGCTCCAGACTTCGACCGGGAGTTCATCATCTACACCGATGCGTCTAACAGCGGGGTAGGAGCAGTTCTTTGCCAGGAGGATGAAAATGGTGACCAGCATCCAGTGTCCTACCTGAGTAGGAAACCCCAGAAAGGTGAGAGACATTTGGCAACCATGGAAAAGGAGTGCTTGGCCATAGTATACGCGATTCAGAAGGCCAAACCTTACATCTGGGGAAGACATTTTGTTCTGTGCACTGACCACTCACCACTGCAGTGGTTAAAGACAATGAAAACCCACAATAGTAAACTTATGAGGTGGGCTTTAAACCTGCAAGATTTTGACTTTGAAGTGAAGGTGATCAGAGGGTCAATGAACTGTGTTGCTGACGCCTTGTCAAGAAGACCCGACGAGTGAAGACGGCGAAAGAAACCATGGACTATGTATATTTGGTGACCAAAAGTTAAATGTACCTGTTTATTAAACATGCTTGGTTTGTATTAATAAAGGTAACTTAATGTATTGTAAATATGAATGTTTAAATGCCTAATTGATATGTTTAACCTAGAGTGTAAGTATGGGATTGTGTTATTGTATAACTGTTTTTGTGTGTTTTGATCCTGGTTGTTTTTTGGAGAAAAGCACTTTAGCTTTTCCCCTGCAAAACAACTTATAAAGAGGGGAGGTGTTACATACAGCACTGATGTTACCTGTCTGTCATGGGTTTGGAGGGAAAGTTCCAGCCTATGGGGAGTGGAAGGCGGGACATCAGGGGGAGGAGCTGTACTGTATATATACTTGGAGCTTGTGTGGAGAGTGAGGAGTGGGAGTCTGTGTGTCAGACTGAGTACAACTGTGTGTCAGTTAGTACATACCTGATAGGTTCAGGTTTCTATCTGGGTAGCCAGAACTGATAGGTTCAGGGTCTGTGCTTTGCTTTAAAGTGTTCTGTGTGAACCAAACTGTTGTATGCATGATTGAGACTAAGCCACGTTACAGTATCTCATTTACTTGATCTTTTTATTTACCCTGTTTGTTATTTAAATAAACCTTGTTCTTTTGGTTTGTTAAAATCCATTCCTGGTCTGTGTGACTCCTTATAGGGAATGGTTGGTGGCAGCTTAATTATAGTGTGGCATACTCCGGTAGGTCTGGGGTTGTCACATTGGATAACTGGATCATGACAGTGAAGCCAGGCCGTTCCCAGAACCATGGGGAAATGAGGAGCCCCAGCCAGATAAAATAGAAGAGACTCCAGAGGTACCTGCAAAGTCATTAACAAGGGCTCCATTTGGTGCACCACTGGGCCTGAAGACAATATCCGGCCATCAATTATTTCCACCAGAAGGGGTGCTCTAAAAGACAGCGTGGAACCCAATGATGTTCTGCAAAAGTTATGTCCATAAAATTACTAATGGAACCCAAATCCACCATAGCCTGAACATTAATAGGTGCTTGTCCAGGAACTGAAAGGGTAATAGGCACTGTCAGATGGTGTGAGACAGTGGTCTGAGAGTACTGTACCCCAGATTGCACCTCTCCCCTTAGGCCCACATAGGTCAAGGTGTGGTCTTTTCCTGATTCCACCTGGACTGGTCCTTTAGCTGAGCAGTGATGAGCAAAATGTCCCTTTTGCCCACAATACAGACACAGGTCCAAATGATGATGCTGTTGCTTTTCTTCCGGCAACAAACGTGGATGAACCCCACCCAACTACATGGGTTTTTCAGAGGGGTGGGGGCTTACAGCACTAGGTAGCCCCAAAGTCCATGATATGGGGGTAGACCCCTCCTGGCCTGCTCTAGACTTAGAGTGGCCTCAGCTTGACTCCAACCACCCCTCAATTCTGAGGCAGAGTTCAATCAGCTCATTCAGATTTTGAGGTCTGTCCATATATGCTAATACATCCAGGATCTCTCTTGAAAGGCCTTCCTGGAATTGATCCAAGAATGCTGCCTTATTCCATGCCAAGTCCTGCTGAAGCAGGTGAAAGTCTGTTATATATTCCCCAAGGGGCTGCCTATGGATGTGGCAGTTAGCTGTAGTCACACTTGCTGAATCTTCAAGCACGTGCTTGAGCTGTTTGATAAAGCCACCAAAATGAGCCAATACAGGATCATTCTCAAGCAGCAAAGGAGTACCCCATTTAGCTGCCTGACCAATCAGCAGCTTACCACCCCTTTCTTCTGGAAGTATCCCAGGACTGTGCAGCTTGTGCAGCGTGACTATACAGGTTGACTCTTCTCCCAAGAGGAAATGTGGGGACATACAACATACAAGTGGGGACTGAAAATATCACTCAAACCTTTAGCATGGAGGTGGAAAATTTGAGACCCTTGAGTTGTTCTCAGGTAGCAACTTCCAAAGCAATTGTCACAGAGAAAGATGATAGGAGATGCAGTCCAGCAACCATTTGAAGGTCAAACATCCCTGCTTTGAAGGAAAACAAAGAAAAATAGTAGGCTAGACATAGGGTTGAGAAGTCATTTGAGGCAATAATGCACTATAGTGGAAGGGAACAGCATCTCCTTCCCTGAGATTTCAGGTCTTGAAATGGAGATGGGTGACAGATCTCTTTGACATAATGGTGTTGGGACAGATAAGAGATAGTAGGGGAAAGACTTTTCTCTAGGCTTTGTAGTGCTGCTGCCGGGGCTTCTACTACAAGAAAGCTCATGAGATGCTCTGCTAGTGCTCCATTCCCTGCCTTTATCCAAGTAGTACACTGGACTGAAAGACAGGACAGAGGGGGCAGACGTTGAGAAGGAATGTTCTCATACATGCTTTTGTTTTGTTGATATTCACTTGATTTCTATTCACTTATGCTGTTCTTTATTCCCACTAGTAATTTTTTCTCTGTTTTTTTAATCCATTAACTGAAATCCTGTTGGCCTTATTATTTATTTGAAATTTTAAAAACTTCTGACCCCTCCCCAAAGGACCCAATCTCCTGTGAAATCCCTTCTATCACTGGGAAACTGTTGAGAGATGAGGGATGAGGAGACATTTTTAATTTTCAGAAATTCCAGCCACAGGTAAAATCATCCTTTTCAAGAATTAAAGACTTCTCTCCTATCCCATGGCTCACAATGGTTTCATCCACAATGAAAGAAATTCCACAGAAGCCTCTAGACTTTTGTAAGGAATCAGTGTTTTTTGTTTCATTTCAGAATTGCATGAAATCACTAGTCTTACTCAGTTTAGCTGCTCAAACAGGATTTCAGCCATTGTTTCTACTACTTGGATTTTTTTTTGTTATTGTTGTTGTTGTGATAAAAGCCAAGTTTCCTAAGAAACTGCTTTACCACGGGACAGAGAGGGTCCGGAATGATCAGTTCCTTTACCAGGAAAAACCGGGTCTGTTAATTTTACCCTAGGGCAGCTGAGCACTCTTTCTCCCAAGTCTGACCCGATTTAAGAAAGAACAAAGGCACTTACAGGAGTTCTAGGGAATCTAATCTTCCTAGCACTCTTTAATATGTAGGACCCAAATGGTAGCATTAAGTAAATGTGGCCGTATTGAGCACATCAATCTAAAGAAGCCAATTAACTATTGTAGCTTATGGTCTATCCAAGAAGCCAACTTCCAGACATTTAGCATTTTTATATTTTATTAGAAAAATATAAAGATTAGAAAGAAATTTGTTTAAGCAAGCAAAACAAGTCATATTTCCATAATCAGTTATTTCCAACCCCAGCCATCACCTAAAGACAGAATTCCTCTATAAAAAATGAAAATAACAAACCACTATTATAATTAGAGGAAGGCTGACCTTCCCTCCAATCCCAGTAAAACTACATTTCCAACAAAACTGTAGATTCTATTAGGTAGAAGTCAGTCTTACTGTCCTTTCCAAAAATAAAGTTCTTCTGACGTCCATCTTCTAACTCTCTCCTTGCTGGAAAGCCTCCTCTCCTCTCATGCTGGAATTCTTCTTTCTTCTCCGTCCCATGAGTCTTAAATAAAGAGTTATGTCCTTGCTCGATCTGGGCTAAGATAGTTGCTTGGTTACAAGATAAAGGTCACCTTGAGCTGCACAGAGCTTGCAAACTGCAAAAGAAACCATCCTTGGAAATTTTACCTCTCTAACTCACACACAGAAATCAAAAGGATTTTTCCAGACTAACTTTGTACCTATAAAGTAAATCACTATTTAACTTTCATAAACAAGTTCATCACAGTTGTTTTGTTTGTTGTTGGTTCATTTTGCTAGTTTAGAGCTATGTCTGCCTTGAGTTCACTGTAGGAAAGGAAGGGTGTTAAATATAGCTACTAAATAACTAGTGCCACCTGCCCAAGCCTGGATGAGGCTCATCCATCAAAACATCTGGCAGCTACAACAGTGTTTCCCTCTGGTTTTTGTCAGTGATGCGAGGTCTTCAGTTCCATATGGTGTGAAGCAACATTACATTGTAGCACCAAACCACTTTAACACTAAAGCACTATCATTAGACTTAAAAATGCATCATTGTAGTGTTATTTGGGGCACTGCAATTATGCACTATTTGTCTTCAGTGTGGAAGGGATTGTTACTCTTGAATTGGCCTTTTCAGCCACACTAGACGCACATTACCATAATCTCTCCAAACTGAAGGATGCCTAAGAAAGTTTATTACAGGGAGAAAACAACTTGCAGAATGGGGTCTGAATTGACCCTGAACAGAAATAGATTTTGGCAGACTCAGGACTTTCTGGACTGATACTGTAACTAAAAAGTACTTAGCAGGATTGGGCCCCTCCAGGATGGGTGCAACACAGTTCATGTCAGGCTCAGGCTCTGTCAAGCTGGGGAAGGAAGAAATTCTTTTGAAGTCAGACCCCTTTGGGCATGTAGCATAAAAGTCCCCAACTAGGTCCAGCTCCTGCAATGAGATACAGACCCCAGTCCAACAGGTCAACACAGTCTTATGGGCACCAGGGAGTTACTTCACTCCCAAAGTTAAGTCCAGCTTGGTCAGAATGTCTCTTAAAGAAAACTGCCAGGGGCTTTGCAGGCAGGAGACACATTGTCCTTCTGAGGCTACACACCCTAGACCTTGGTAATAAGCCTCCCCTCCAGGGTAGCATGACAGGAGCTAGAGTTTCAGGAGATGGCTGAGCACAGGTTGTGGAGGCGGAAATCAGAATGAGTGTGGTAGCTGGAGAATCAAGGCTCAGGAAGGGCAGGGGACCAGCCACCTACCTACTTTGTCTCAAGCAGCACCTGGCACCTCTTTCTTTCTTTCTTTCTTTCTTTCTTTCTTTCTTTCTTTCTTTCTTTCTTTCTTTCTTTCTTTCTTTATTTATTTATTTATTTATTTATTTATTTATTTATTTATTTATTAGATTTTTATCCCGCCCATCTAGACCAACGGTCTACTCTGGGTGGTTAAGCTTTCCAAGGCTCTTGGAGCCTCGCTGTGTCTTGTCTTACCCTGGCAGTTACTTCATGCATTTTAGCCAGCTCTTTTCATGGCAGTGTCTCGGCACAGGCTTCTCCTCGCCCAAGCACAGAGCAGTCTACAGCATCTTGCCAGTGTTTCTTCCCCTTGGACTCCTCCAGTTCACTCTTTATCTCCAACTCAGCCAACCCCACACCTTTCCTTCGTTCCGTCCTTCTTTCTTTCTTTCTTTCCTTCCTTCTTTCTTTCTTCCTTTCTTTCCTTCATTCCGTCCTTCTTTCTTTCTTTCTTTCTTTCTTTCTTTCTTTCTTTCTTTCTTTCTTTCTTTCTTTCTTTCTTTCGTTCTTTGTTTCCTTCTTTCTTTCTTTCTTTCCTTCTTTCCTTCCTTCTTTCTTTCTTTCCTTCTTTCATTCTTTCTTTCCTTCTTTCTTTCTTTCCTTCTTTGTTTCTTTCCTTCATTCTTCCTCTCTTTCTTTCTTTCCTTCTTTCTTTCTTTCCTTTTTTCTTTCCTTCCTTCCTTCTTTCGTTCTTTCATTCTTCCTTCCTTCCTTCCTTCCTTCCTTTCTTTCTTTCTTTCCTTCTTTCTTCCTTTCTTTCTTTCTTTCTTGCTTTCTTTCCTTCTTTCATTTGTTCTTTCTTTCCTTCTTTCTTTCTTTCTTTCCTTCTTTCTTTCTTTCTTTCCTTCTTTCTTTCCTTCCTTCTTTCTTTCTTTTTCTTTCTTTCTTTCTTTCTTTCTTTCTTTCTTTCTTTCTTTCTTTCTTTCTTCCTTTCTTCCTTCCTTCCTTCCTTCCTTCCTTCCTTCTTTCTTTCTTTCTTTCTTTCTTTCTTTCTTTCTTTCTTTCTTTCTTTCCTTGTTCTTTCTTTCCTTCCTTCTCTTCCTGCCTTCCTTCTTTCTTTCTTTCTTTTCTTTCTTTTCTTTCTTTCTTTCTTTCTTTCTTTCTTTCTTTCTTTCTTTCTTTCTTTCTTCTTCTTTCTTTCTTTCTTTCTGTCTTTCCTTCCTTCTTTCTATCTTTCTATCTTTCCTTCTATCTTTCCTTCTATCTTTCCTTCTTTCTTTTCTTTCGTTCTTTCCTTCTTTCTTTCTTTCTTTCTTTCTTTCTTCTTTCTTCTTTCTTTTCTTTCTTTCTTTCTTTCTTTCTTTCTTTCTTTCTTTCTTTCTTCCTTCCTTCCTTCTTTCTTAATTTCTTTCTTTCCTTCTTTACTTACTTCCTTCTCTTCTTTCTTTCTTTCTTTCTTTCTTCCTTCTTCTTTCCTTCTTCCTTCTTTCTTTCTTTCTTTCTTTCTTTCTTTCTTTCCCTCTTTCTTTCTTTCTTTCTTTCTTGCTTTCTTTCTTTCTTGCTTTCTTCTTCTTTCTGTTCTTTTCTTTTCTTTCTTTCTTTCTTTCTTTCTTCTTTCTTTCTTTCTTTCTTTCTTTCTTTCCTTCTTTCTTTCTTTCTTTCTTTCTTTCTTTCTTTCTTTCTTTCTTTCTTTCTTTTTCTTCTTTCTTCTTCTTCCTTTCTTTCTTTCTTCTTTCTTT